>NW_016690289.1:2091974-2132846 GCF_001604755.1 Lepidothrix coronata
GTCTCTTCAATACCTATTGTTTCTCTTTTGTGTTTCCTTAACTCCTAGGAGCATACAACAAAGTAGACCCAGGACCCCCCTGTGCTAGGCTTTGCACAAAGGCTGAACAGAGGCCGTAGGTGATTACAGAGGGATGGTGACTAAAAGGTAGGTAAGAGACTATTTTGTTCAGTGGGTACATGGTGATGTCATAGAGAGATTGTAAGATGATGTCTGCAAGAAGACTTGTGAGATGGCTTTGTAGACCATTACAGTTATTCTGCCTTTCTCTTTTCCCTAACCTAAGGAAATTGAAGAAATGGAAATGGGTGGAATGCAAGAAAAAGAACCTGAAATTTTCTTCTCTTCTTGCCTCTTCTAAACTATGCTCAAAAAGGGAAACTATCTAAAAATGGGGATGTTTGTTCAAAGAAAAACTGGAAGGGGAACTGTAAGAGTAACGTGTTTGTAGGTGGGAGAGGTACTATTTCAGGATGCTGTTTTGGAGGCTCCACACAAAGGCTTACCATCAGTCTAAAAATGTCCTAGGAAAAAGGAAGCCTGTATAGCTAAATGACAAGGTATAGGAGACTGTTAAAAGCAAGATGACATCTTAAAAAAAGTCATGTCTGTGTTCAGAGAAGGAAATAGGACCAAAACATTCCCCTATCAGGCTAAACATAAAACTAATGAATGTTTTTCTCAATCAGACCAATAGCAGGAAGCCAGCTGTAGAGTCTGTGTGGCCTGTGTATAACGACATTATGAAATGAATGATCTGAGATAAAGCAATGGCAGAAAACTAAGTCATTCTTGTGTGCGTGCGCTCACCATGGAAAAGCATGGGGTGGTTCCTGTTTTGGAATCCTTCTTATGGGAGGCTTATGGGATTACCTTTCTCAGTTGGAAGCATTTGTAGGCAAGATTGTGGAACAAATTGCACGTTCTCAATTTAACAGGTCCAGATGTAGTTTAACTAGGTTTTTTTTAGGAATGGTAGAAGGAAATAGAACAGCTACAGACTGTGGCATGCAACTTCTTCCTTTAAAGTGTCTCAGCAGTTGAGTACTTGAAGATGTCTAATTTTATGCCATATTTCAGGGGTGTTCATGAGGAATCAGGGAGCATAGAAACCAATAGGTCTCTTGTTTGTGGATTAATTAAAAATTTGATTAGCATATGCATTTTAGGAAGGACATTGGATAATATGGGCGAGATACTGAGAAAGAATTGATTTCTGTGTATAAATGCCTGATTAAGAAGATATTTAAGAACTGGTTAATATTAGCCTTCAACTACTGGAATGATGCTTACAAAGATGATGAAGCCAACGTTCTTGGTTGTGTCAAACTATGTAACGGGAAGTTAACATACACAGGTTGCAAATTAAATATTCTGATTGGGCATTTTAGGAAAAGCTTTTTCACAAAGAGGGTAGTGCAGCGCTGAATAAAGTTACCTGGGGGTGGAGTGGGGGTGGCATCTCTCCCAGTGGGAGCTTTCAAGTCTTAGTTGGACAGTGCTACAGCTGACCTGATCTACTGTGGCTTTTACTGATTGGTCAGACTGGATGTCTCCCAGAGATCCCATCTAGCCAGCATATGGTGTGCTGTTCTGGTGTCCTCATCTCAAAACAAGTGGGGTAGAGCTGGAAAAGTTTCAGAGAAGGGCAACAAGAATGAAGAGGGGCAGCAGGATGCAGAAGATATCCATGGAGCATCATTCATACAGGAACAACTAACTAGATGAGAGTCTCCATACTGGAAAAGAGATAGTGGCCAGATGCTAAAGCTAGGTGTCTATAAAATTATAAAAGCTGTGAGGTGTGTGGATGGGAAATGAATACTCAGTGCCACTTAATTTTGTATTAGAAGAGATATGAGGTGAAACAGGCAGGGAACAGTTTTAAAGCTAGAAAAAGTAGTGGGGGTTTTTTTGCATTGTAAGTAATTCTGAAATTCCCTGTCACAGCATGCTATGTGTGCTTCATGGGTGTACAGAGCCGCTGAACAAAGTTGGATAAAGAGGTGGAAAAAAAAAAAAAGAGGAATTAAAAAAAAAGAAAGAAGTGATAAAGGCACTACCTCTAGGTAAGGAAGTTACTGAGCAGCAAACTGTGGAAAGTGTGCAGGGTTTTGGGGAGAGTGGAAGAGAATATTGTATATGACTGCGCTAGTTTCCACTCTTTCTTTAGACATCTGCTCTTGGCTGCTCCTGGAGACAGAGTAGTAGGTCAGGCTGAATGTTTTGCCTGAGCCAGTTTTGTCATTTCATTTGGGCTAAACAGCCAGCTTGACCCACCATGGTGGTTCTTACATGCTATTTTATAAACAGTAAGGTTGCAGGGTGCAGTCCCAGAAGAGAACTCTGTTGCTAAAAGTATTTTTAAAAATGCTAAGCTGTTATGTAATTTGAGGTCTCACACTGTGCTTGGAGACTTTTCCCTCATTGTAAGATAAATTCTTTTAATCTTATTTTGGCACTTGATAAATTACGGTTAAATTTGTTTTAATATTTTCAAGCTGTTTCATTGAGAGTTCAGTTTTTAGTCCAAAAATCTCAGGTTTTTGCTTACTGTGTTCTCTGTACAGTCTGTAATGCTTTTCACGTAGAAAGGAATTACCAGAACACCTTTTTTCAATATGTAAGTTCTAGTGACACCCGTTTTGTTGTAGAGCGAATATCCTTTGAGGGGAGAAATAAGCGAGGTGAAACAGCAAAGCCTAGAGAGAGTAGAAAGACAATAAGAAAAGAGTACTGATTTTGGAGATACTTCTGTGTTTGTGAATTTTTTTGAGAAGCAAAAGATTGGAGTTATATTATGGCATCAAAGGGGAAAGGCTAAAAGTGTGGCAGGGTTTCATAATGATAGCCATTGAAATGGCCAGAAGAGATAAGGCTACTGGAAGAAAGATGGTCATAGGAGAAGATTAGTGGAAAATAGGTAAATTTATCTGAAGGAATTGAATGAAAAGAGGTAAGTAAGCCAAGCTGAGAAACTACTGAGTAAAGTTCTGAAGAATTAACAGAATTTAAGGAGCTTAGAGAGGAGCAGATACTGGGAATGAAGGAAACAGTGTCTTTGGTTTTCCATCAGTTTATGCACCTGAGATGGATGGATCTGTGCAAGTATTAAAGAATATTCAAATTTCCTGAACCAGTATCTGTATTTCCTCTGAGAAGTTTTCCAAGGGGACTTGGAATCAAAAAACACAGGAGGGGAAAACAATGTTTTTTGCATTAGATTAGAGAGGTTAATTGCTCTTGGTAAAAATGAATTTTGTTAAAATAGTAGCAAAAATGAGACTAAAAAGCTGAAATGGAAACTCTAAGAATTTCTACGTAACATGGCCAAAACTTGCAAAGACACAAATGGTATGAATATTTCAAATAGTGATATACAGTCCTGATGAAAAAGTATTTTTCTTTCAGGAAGAGGGGATACAAGGGTGTTGTTTCAGATAAATGGAAAGGAATTGCAGAATAGGAGCGGTTACAAGGGAAAGAAGAGGTATGTAACATAGGTCATTACTAATTTAAAGTATTGCTTAGGTCAGCCATTTCCCTACGCACCTAATTCTTTGAGCTCATCCATTTGTGAAGAAAAGTCCTTCTTCCTGGCCCTTCTAACTCATCTGGTGTGTTCCTTGTGGCACTGTGTGTAGTGGTTGGAGGTTTCCCTTTGTTGGGGACTTGTGAAATTTTAACAAATTAAACATAACAATGAAAAGCTTATTAGTAGTAGTTGTTGTTCTTTGTTAAAAGGAACCTGCATTGCTTCAAAGCAGCAATAGCAATTTCAGAGTTGAAGGAGCCTCATTTTGTTTCAGACAATCTGCCTGGTATGTAACATAACCACAGACCACTGAGCTGCAAACAACTTTGTACTGAAGTGATGAATTGTGCTGTGCTTTAATCTGCATATGGGGTGAAGAAGGATCAGAGAGGGATGGATGAGGTCACTTGTCTAATGGAAAGACCCTTTGTTTCTTGCTACAGAAAATGAGACTCTTCCCATTAAAGCTAGTTAAATCTCTGAGATAAATGGCATCTAGAAGCAGGGTTTTAACACCTGGTGTGAAACTAAATGATCTTTGATTTATAATTTTATTTTATTTTTTTTTAGTGCTTAAGATTCTGTTAGCGTTAAGGTTCATCTTCTCCCATGCTGGCTCAACTGCCTCCTCCAGGTCACATTCCTTGCCACAGAGAAACTGCCTTTAAATATTCCAGATATCTCTCATTTGCCTGAAGTCTCTTGGTTCCTTTTTCTCATCTTGATTGAAAATGTCTGAAAAATTTATAGAAAAGGGCACTGTTTTGAGATCCATTAAGTTGACTCTGTTGATCCAGGTTTGGTGCATTTATAAATTTTTTTTTTCCCATGTGACACAGATTTTCATACTTGCAGTGTATGCACTAATGAATGAATAATCTATGTGCTCTGGAAGCCCTTTCTGCAACACCACTGAAGAAGTTTGAATTATTTTTCACTTGGCTTCAGATTGCATCTTTATAAAATATGGTGGAATCCGGTGCTGGAAAACATGCAAGATTGACAGCCCTGGAAATTGAAATCCCTGTTTATCCATGTACTAGCTAGCACAGCCTAGCTGTAGCAGACTCTCTATCTTGGCAGTACAACTCACGTTTAACCTGATGAGATGACCTTCAGTTATTTATTATTTACAGAGCACTGAAGGTTTGCAAAGATTTTTCATAGTGAGAGCAACATGTTTCAATTTGTGTTTTCAACATCTTTCTGTATGATGTGTTTATTACAGTATAAATACAGGTTTATGTCTTTAAAAAAACAGAGCTATGAATTCTGCACTGGATTTTTCCTGTGAAAGAGATGTGTTTATGTACAGTTATATAATTAGTTGTAGAAACTGATAAGGCTGTAGTGAAAAAAACCAGAATGGATCATGGTGACATTAGCAATATAGAATTTCTGCTAGATCAGTCTGCAACTTGTCCCATCAATGTCATGGTGAAGTGATTTGTAACAGAGGAAAGACTTGGCCAGGTATGAATGCAGGGGAATTTTTTCTTGTATCCAAACTGAGCTTTTGGGACCCTTAAGTGGCATGCAAGTTCCATTCTCTCTCTGGGATGAAGTACGCTAAGGTAGAGCACACACGTCATGTAGAAAATGTTATTACTCTTTAGTAAATTGAGAATCATTCACATTTTAAATCTGTCTTCTCAATTTCCTAACCCATTTCCTAACCCATTTCTTCTGCATTTCCTAACCCAACCATAAATTCCCAATTTTTAACTTGGCCAGATGCATACAACATGAGCAAGTTTCTTTGTTTAGTGTGTTTTTGTGTCCAGTCTCTTCTTTTTGCCCCTCTTTAGATCAAATTCTGCATTTCATTATTATACAGACTACCAGTGGAAAGGCCTTGCATCCTCAGCATTTTCCTTCTGGGTTCTTTATTTTGAATTCTAACAATCAATTCTCATATGCATGATACTTGTATCTAGTTGCACCACTGCTACATAAACTGACACTTTTCTGCTCTGATTTAATAGTTTTTCAACACCACACCCGCAGCTAAAGGGAAGGTTTTATTTGTAAGACCTTTTGTTGTACTTGTGTTTTTCTTTGTGTCTTTAACAGAGGCCATTTACAAGAGTTCTTTGTTTGTTTGGTTGGTTTTTTAGGGTTTTTTTAATGGTCATTTTCCTTAATATTCTTTCTACAGCTTTGTGCTTGGACTGTTGTTCTCGAAGTAGATTTAACAGCATGCCATTCTGTAGTAATATGCAAATGACATCAAAGCAGAGACTTGGTAAATAAAGGAGAAAAAATATAACTGCAAAAGGATTACAAAAAAAGGGGAAGGGATGGAGATTCTAACTTTGCAAGAGCATTTTTAGTACCACTGTCAGGCAGTGATACAAAAAAATAAAAACAAATACAGGAAAGGAAAGGTAGTGTTTTAGCATTTCCTTGGTGTTTAAATAAATACCCTCTCTCGCTGATGAAAGAAAGTTTTGGTTCTCAAAAAGGAGAGGAATAGGTCTACAGAGACTGGAAGGTGGGTGTATCAATATGCCTTGATTTGTAGGGAGTTAATGTATTCCTGTACTCTGAGCTCCATCCTTTCTTAGGGCATAGTGGAAGCTAGTGTTCATGCAGTGGGATTGCTGGTCACCTATTTTGGAACACATCAAGAATGAATGGGCTATTCCACAACCACTCTCAACATCTTGGGTACAGCTTTCCTAGCTTTCTTATTTACTCTCCTGTCGTGCATGCCATGACTCCACCACATAACCTACATGACGATGGGCACTGAGTGGTCCTGTCCTTATCTGTCAAGTTGCAGCCTCAGCTGCCAGTGTGAGGATGGTTTTAGAGGACTCTGTAAAGGAGCACCTCAGGATCTGTTGACTTTTAAAATTGAACTGGTCTCTTTGTTTCTCAAAGGGCAGCTCTCAAAGGGCAGGGGTACTCATAGTCAAGCAGAGACCTTGTCTTTTAACCCACCAATCTCCTCAGACATCAGTACATTCAGTGTAGTATACCAAACTTTTGTATCCTAAGGAAATGAGCAAAGAGTTTGGTCTGGCTTACCCTGAATGCATTGGTTGGCAGTTCTGCAGCTCAGGGTGAGCTAAAGGCATGGATGGGTTAATAAGTGCACCATCCTTCATGCTGCTGAGGAGTGGGATCTTGGGATACCTTATACCAAATTTTTGTACCCTGACTTAGCCAGCATTCAGCTTAGGACTGAGACACCTCTGTTTCTCTGTTTAAAAGGTATTGAGGGAAAGTGAGAAGGAAGCTGGGCTCCAGTGGAGGGAGAGTGGAAAGGGTGAGATCTGTGTGTAGCAGTAGATGCAGTGTGATCTAATGAGCACAGCTTCTCTCAGGCTTTACCCTTCTTATATACAGTAGCTGTGGTGGTCTTAAAAATGCGTCTGGTGGCTGGTTTCTCTTTGGGGGAGGAGATGATTTGAAGGAGAAAATGGTGCCAATCATGAGTGAGCATATGGATCTGGTTGTTGAGGCATGTTGTCATCAACTGATATTGGACTAAGCTTCAATAGAACTAACTGCTAGGAAGATCTGGATTGCTTGGGAGCTAGGGTCTTTGCTCAGGATGTGGTGTTGGAACACCACCATTGTAGGCATGATATGGGAGAAGATGAAGGGCCAGGCAAGCAAAGTGAAATGGAGGCTATCTATACAGGTCTACCTGTGGCAATGCCTTAGCTTACTGCCATGGGGTGTTGTCTAAATGGGCATGTGGTCCTGCCAGCAAAGTGTATGATGTTCAACTGTGGCATGTCAGTGTGTTGGTGGTTTGATTATTTGTTCATCCCAGGAGAGGGTGCCCTGCCTGTGCCATGTATGCATTTGGGTTTTTTTGAGGAACTGGATGTATGAGAGTGTGAAGATGTACAGAAAGGAGCACAATATGGCTTTTGAGTATACATCTTGGTGGTCTCAGACAGCACTAGCTAAGGGCTAGCTATATAGCTATAAGGACCTTATAGACTGCAGGTCATTCTAAACTAATGGTGTACTGGAGAGTTGGTGCAGTGGGATGGGAGGAGGCTTTCCATAGGCTATTGCTGCGACACCACCAAATGTATTGTGTGGCATAAAATGTAGGGATGGTCAGGAAGCTTCCTGTTAAGCACCTGTGTGATTACTAGAAAATTTTGATACAAGCTAAACAACCCAAAAAAGCTGAATCAGTGTCTCTATTGTTAGAAAAATCTGAGGGAAGATGTAATCGTATGTGTTTCTATTTATGAACTCAAGGTGCCTTTGACACATTTGGTCTCTGAAGTTTAGATTCCTCAAAAGGAGCAGTCTGAGATATGTTTCAGTGTATGCAATCTGTGCATACATACTGTATGCTTATAAGTTTCCAAAGCGATAAATGAAAAATGACAACTGCAAAGCTACAGAAGTCTAAAGTGATTTTGGATATGATGGAGACATCAGTGACACTTCATGTAATTTAGTCTTTGACTGATGAAAGCTGTCAGCCACTGAGGAACCATTGGGAAAGATGTCACCAAGCAAATTGGATTTTCACAACATTGTTAGTTTGTGAAATAACTTAACGGAATAGATTTTTTTTCCTGAAAGCTCTTAAAAATGGAAATCATTAAAAAGAGTATAATCATTAAGAATTAGATAAAACATGAAAGTCTGAGTAAAATAACATAAGAGGATATTTCAGACTCGGAAAAAATTGAGTATATTTATTTTATTATTTATAATACACAAATACACAGAGCAGCACAGTGTATGCTCTGAAGAAAACCCACAAGAGGCTTCTGGGTATTGAAACAAATATGTCAAAAGCCATTCATTCCTCATTTAACATTGGGTTATTTGACATCTCCTTATTTGTTGTTTGACAGCTTCATTGGGTGCATTCCACCAAATAGTATATGATTTCTGTTGTGTCAAGTTTTACTACTTTTAAACAGACTTAAAAATAGAACTTAAATTTTTAACAGTGATGTTGGAGGAAGAAAATACAATTATGTTTTATTCTCTTTAGAAGGATTTTTTTTTCTTGGTCATGCTGTATTTTAGGATCTAGAAAAAAATGAGCAAGTTCGTATTGACAGAAAGGTCAGACATGTGCAAGGATGTTCCTCATATGTGTGAAACCTTTACGAATACACAGAGTCTTAAGTATAAGCATTGTAGTAGTTTTGAACTTGGCCTTTTCTTTTTGCAAACTCTGATGGATTGGATATTTTAGCTCTAAAATGCTCTTTGAAAATCTTTGTACCTTCCATTATTTTTAATTTTACCTGTTTTTTTTAGGAAAGGATTTATTAACTTGATCTTTCACAGAAGTTTTAAAATATCTGTATCTGGCTTCAGGATTTAGTGAATAACTAACAAAAGGTGGATGAATTTTCAGAAATATCTAACAGAAATAATGATTTTGCCTTCAGACTTCTTATTCCAGGATTCTGATAGCTTTATCAGGGTTTCCTATGTTTCTGATGGACATCTTCAGATGGGAGAGCTGTCTGATTTTTCTACTGCAGTTCTGAATTGAATCAGAGATCTAAATGCAAAATCTAACATGGAAGTGTGTCATGTGGATTGGTGGAGTCCCCTTTGAGCACTGTTGCCTATAATCATGGGGCGTTAATCGTGGGATTAGAGGAAGCATTAAACAGTGCTTTCACTTGTGTGTTGAATTTTTATAAGTGTGTGGAAAACTTTTGTTGATGTATAAAAAGATCTAAATCTTTGCAGAGATAAAGAGCAACAAAGTGAGGTAGTAGCCTACTTACTCCTTGAGCAACTTGCTCTAGTGTTAGAGACTGCTAAAACCTGCTAGGTGTTTCTGCCCATAGACACCATGACCAGGGTTGGAGCTAGATAATCTTTAAGGCCCCTTTCAATCCAAACCATTCTGTGATTCTATGATACTCTAGCATATTGTATAATCAGTACAGAGACATTGGATGGTTCAGTCCACCTAAGCATTCTTTGTTGGATAATCTATTGCTTGTCCAAGAACTAATGGAAGGAATCCAGAAGCTTGGTGAGATAAGTGGGTGTTTTAAATACTTATCTTGATAGAAAAGGTACATACAAATAAATAGGGGGAGAACAGAAGTGTTCTGTAGCAGTGATGTGGGATGGGAGCTCTGAGCTACCTCACCTTTCCCTTTCCTTCATATCAGTCTGCTAAACCTTACTGTCACTTAAGCTGTTGCTGTAAAGAGAGACTGTTGGTTATTGATGGGAAGAAACAAATCAAAAGCTGGTAATGAGATGGGAGTTGAGAGGAGTTGGGAGTCTGAAATGCATTTGCAAATGGAGCCATGGAGCCATACAAAAGTGTGTTTTCCTCCACTGTCTAAGCTGTGACCACCATGCATTTGCTGAAATGTGTTTAATACCTACCGCCCTTTAAAACCCCATGAAAGAACTGCAGGGCTGAACCCACCATGAGAAGGATAAATTTGCTTTTATCATCCAGTAGAGGCAGACTGTCACAGTGGTAATTTCACAACAGTTTGGAGCTCATCCAGCAGTTTTTTTAAAGTTGTAACTACCTTAATATAATCTTTATTTTGGAAGTTTGTCTGGTGTTAATGTGGGGAATATCCACTAATTGCTTTGTTTTAGCAGTACAGTTTTGTTCTTTTGATTGGTGATTCACATTTAAAATGTATTCTATTAAGTTTCTATGAAAGCTAAATACTGGTTACTATCCAGTACTTTTATATATTGATATACAAAATGATAAGGAACTGTTTTAAGTTGAATATAGTTTTTTTTTAAACCCAGCTCTTTGAAGTTTCTGTAATACTGTCTTCCTTCTGGTTTCTCTTTACATCCATATACAAATTTTGGCACGTTTTTCAGTACAGTTTACAAATAAGAAAGTATGTCCAGATGGCTGCAGCAATAATCTGTGATGTGATGATCTTCTTTCTTAATTATTCAACACATATGACTCCAATTTCTGTGTTGCCTATTCCCAATTTATATACAACAGCTAAGCTTGCATTACTTTCATCTTGCCTCTTTTTTACCTGCTTCCATTAACCTTGCCTTCACTCAAAACTACTTTGAATACATGTTCAAGATTTGACATAAATTTTCATACTCTAATCTTCTTCATTCTCCTCTCAGGTGATAAAACTTCTCTCTTCCCAGCTAATTTTTTTCTTGGTTATTTCAGTGCACTGTTGTCTGCTGCTCTGTTGCATGGATCTCCTTCCAGTCCTGAACTTCTGCTTTTTGTTCAAGCAAACCATGTTTTTAAACTTTCTATTTTTTTTTTATATGTATAGTGAAGTTTCAGCACATTGTTAATGCAAATGACATCACAGCTTTACTTTTAATTGTCACTCATAGATTCCTAATTCTCACTGGTGAAATTTCAAAATTCACTTTTTCTGTGACCCTCTCACTATACCGGGAGCACAGAGGCTGTTTTAGTAGGAGATTACAAAAAGTAGGTTAACAGTGAAGCTAGGGAAGAACAAAGTGAGTTTGAAGATCGCTTAAGAAATGTTGTCATTACAGTAGTTCCCCTCTAGACTGAAACACATTTCCTTTCTAAAAAAATGTAGCTAGTTATGTGAAATCAACATAATTATGTAGCTTAGAACAAAGGAAAACACAGTACCATAAACTGAGATTGTGTTTGCTAACAAATATGATGAAAATAAGTGTTAAAAATACTTGAACTGTCTGGTTTTTTGGGTTTTTTTTTGTTTTTTTTTTTTTTAATGAACTCTTCTTCAATAAGGTGGACTAGCATACTATTACTATATTCCTTTTTAATGGGTAAATAAGAATTTTCATCAATAATTTTCATTTACTGAGGTGTAGAAATATGTAGTATAGCAACTTCAGTCAGGGGCAGCGTTACTAGGTCTCTGAAAGTACAAGTTGCTTAGAAAATTGTTGTCTACAGCTTAATATATCGTATTATATCTCTCAACAGCGTGCCAGGGATATTTGGAAAGAATATTTGCAAAGGCCACTAACAACATGGCTGGATAAACTGAGAGAAACTTCCAAAATGCAATTTTTGCCATGTTTTGTGACAGTTTGTAAGGAAGTCCAGTTAATGGCTACATGATTCTGTTGAAATTGGGGATTTTTACTCAGCTATAGCCAGAAGGAAGATATCTTTCCAAATCATAGACCTTCCTACTGGATGGGTGAAGGAATATTAAAGACAAAATGTGGATATGGCTATTCTGGGTGCTGTTTCTCTTTATGGTCACAATTCATGCACTGTAGTACGTGCTTTGTAAGAAGGTGTGCAATGCATTTTCTCTCTCTTATAGTCAGATACTATATTCACTTTTCACTAGGCTTTATGAAGCCTAAATACAGACTTGTATGTACTGTGTTGTGATACAAGTGAGAAAAAACACAAGCTACCAATGGTGTGCAGTACAGGGCTCAGACCTTTGCAGGAAATAGGAACATGGCTGCGCTTGGTGAGAGGTGCATCCAGCCCAGCATCTGGTCTTTGTTAGTAGCAGACAGCACGTGGCTCAGGGAAGAGGGTGAGACTGCAGGAAGCAGCTAGTGGGATTTTTCCTGAATATTGTTGCAGTATCAGGCTCAGGAAGCTTCTGAGTTTCACACAGCAAAATGGGAGAGTCGAAGTATTTCATAACTTCCCAATCCCATTTTAAAGCTATGTAATTTTTTAAAATGAATAGGACCCTGTGGTATGGTCTCTGTTCTGAAATGCTGTTACTCACAGCACCTGAAAGTATATTTCTATTACAGAACAGCTTGTGTTCTATGTCATATTCATGGTGTTGACAGTTTGTTGGTCCCTAAGAAGATGTGTTTGGTTTGCCAATAATAGTACCAACTGGAAAAGGAGCAGGCAAGTGTTGTATAGAGAGAAAAGAGAAGATGAAATTCGGGAGGGGGGGTGTTGATCCCTTAATTCTTCCTTCTCCATTTCTTTTCCTTGCCCTAGCTGACACTTCTGTGCTCTTCTGGCTCATTTGCCTTCACTTCATGCCTTTCCTTTGTCTGTTAAACTTCCTCTGATTTTTCTTTCACTTTTCAGACCTTTATTTGCAAACAATCATTACCATTTTGTTCTTCCATTAAAACTATTTTGTAAAAGAAAAACTTTGCTGGCTGAGGTCTTCTGAGGTGGAGAATCCTTCCTTCCACTACCTCAGGCTGACTTCTGATGTCCAGTCTGAGGATCACAGTTCAGTGGATGTCCCAAGCAGTACATGGGGAAAGGTGCTCTCAATGACTGGACCGGGAAACCAGATGAGCGGAAGGAAACTTTAGATAGGAATTTGGGTCTTGTGAAGATACCAAAAAGACCGATGAGCTAATGGATAGCTAAGAAAAAAGGGATTTGAAAAAAGTGCTGAAATTTTGCTGGAACTTGGGCCTAGGCTGTGCTGATTTGACTACCTTTATTCCTACCCCTAAGCTACCTGTGGTGCTCTTCTGTGTGGACCTGCTGGATTGGCCTGTGCTTGCTCAAGGCAGCTGTGGTCCACTGGGGCTATGCCCCACTGATGAGGCAGTCAAGCCCACAATGTGATACTTGAGTTCTGAGGTGCTATTACAAACTCCTTGCTTCAGGCTATTGTTCTTGAAGCAGTGATTCCTTTGTGCAAATCACAAGTTTCAGCTCTGAGAAGCGCTGGAGAACTAGCTTCGATGACAGATTCTTCTGAGTTGTCACCCTCAGCTACTGATATTAGCAGACTTTTGGCAGAATGTCACTCTGAATTCATGGATTGATTTTTGACTGTGTTACTCAATGACAGCTGATGGCTGTCTGTCTCTTGCAGATCTTAAAATTCATGCCACTAAAGAAATGAATGACAATATTAAAAAAAAAATGAAGGAACTCAGTAAGCAGTTTGTTAATTGAAGCTGACTCTCACTTTATGCAAAGACAAACTAGAATATGCTACTCAGCTGCATAGTAAACAGTCTGCATTGCTCGGTCTGGTTAAAAGACGTGATAGTGTACAACTAGATTATTTCATGGAAGAAGATCTATAGCCTCCAGTCTCATCTTGATGTTTAATGAGGTGATCTTTGAGCTATTGATCTAATCTAATTGTGTATCTGAGTGATATGCAAATTGTTTTCTTAAAGCTATACTGAGTAAGGAATGTATTTCAAAGTAATTCTACTACAAAGGTATAGGTTTGGGGGTTTTGTGTATTTGACAGGAAACAGGATTCACTATAATAAAAACAACTTGGGGGTTTTTTTGGAAACAGGCTTCTTGATGCCTCCTCCTGGCTTCTATCGTTTTTTCCTTCTGGGTTCCAGGGCTTGTCACTACTGGTGTTGCCAGAACTAGGAACTGAGAGTATACACATTGACTTAGAATTTACCCAATTTTTTTTAGTAGGTGTGATGACAGAGTCTTTTTTATATATTCCTTTCTCAAGCAATCTTCCTCTCAAATATTTTTTATGAATTAGAGGAGTTTAGTTTTAACAAATCAAGAAAAAATACAGAAAAAGACACTGAGCTTGCATCGCAGGGTATTCATGTACTCCAGTTTTATGACTGTATGAATGCTGATACCCTGATTTGTCTGTATGCAGCATATAGTCTTATTTCACTAGCAAAATACTTTTTTTTCAAGTTTGTGCTTGTGCAGAAAGGTGAATGTTATCTGAAGCAGTTACTTAGCACAGAAAATTTTTATCAAACTTTTACTGTTTTGCAAACCAAGAAGTGGAGCAAAGTGCCCAGGGAAAATGGAATGAATCTCCCACAGCAAATTACATGAGCAGTGTCTGTGAGAGTAGACACTAGTGTGCACATAAAGAAACCCCAGACCTGCTTCTGGGTGCATGTACCCAGAACCAGTCCTGAAACTGGCATCTTTTAACCATGCCAAACTCTGCTTTTTGTATACTTATATTGACAGCGTCACTTCATCTTTCAATGAAAGTGCAGTTAAACTGACGCTTACAGAATCAGCAAAGTTAATTATTTGAAAGAAACTTTACTCCTGGACAGGTGCAGTTAGTGTGGCAGCTCTCTCTTTTATACAGCAGCTTATTTTGATTGAACAAAAGAAAACATAGTTTATAATTCAAAGGTAAATTGTACTTCCAACACAGTGTATTTTAAATGATGTAGAAATATGGACATCCTGAGTATTTAATTTTAAATATATGACTTCGGTGCCTGGAGGGAGTAGTCTAAAATGAATCTGCTTGGATTTAGCAGAAGCGGTTACCTGCCTCGTATGCGTAGCTGTTCACACTTTTTCTCTTTAAAGTAGGGGGGGATTTGGCTCACCTAAAATAGAAAATCGCGAATTACAGGATTTTTTTCTCATCAAATACTGTTGATGGAGAAACCAAATGGTACATTTGTAAAATATAATACCTTTGCCTAAAGGGTCTCATTCATCTTTATATTTCTTCTAGGCAAGCTGGACCAAAACAAAGGGAATGAGGGAGAGAATAAGTGCATAAGACCCTTTACATACAGGAGTAAAATAATATATTGAAATAAATTGCATCTTATAATACTGTTTATTCCACTTTCATTTTGCATCCTCAGATTGTTTTACAGACTTGTAAAATACAATTTGTCAGAAGTCTGATTAAAGGTCTCTGCTAGAAAAACTATTCAAATAATAGGTCAATGTGCTGTTTCCTAAATGTTTTGCTATAGTTAAAAAGTTGGTCAGCATCACTATTTGGATATGCCTTGAAGAGTTTTGACTTGACCATTATGTTTCATGGTTGAGAGATGTTTGCATATGGAAATTCTACAGAAATCAAGGAAACCAGCCTAAACTTTTCATGTTTAGGATTCTCTTGCCTTTGTCTTTTCATGTCTTATGCTCCAGGCTAGCTATCACTTTTTGCACAATAGCTGCACTTTCAGTAAGGAGAAGGGCTGAAAGATTGCTTTGCCTGCCTCAGGACTTCTGACTTGTTACAGTGTTTCAGCTCTGTTTTGGTACGAAGTTCAGGTGCAACCTCCTGGGGCTCACTCTTAACAGCTGTTATCGTGGGCACAGATGGAACTTGTGTAGCAGTTCTTACTCAAGCATGTGCAAAAGGGAGAAATCTAACCCTTACAAGTTCTATGGAAAAAGATTTGGTTTTGAAGTCTTTTCTAAGGTGTCTGTTCATCTGTTGATGCTGTGGGTATATGTTGACAGTCTGTGTTTTGTTTGTGGGGGGTTTTTTATATTTTTTGGGGAGGTTGGGGTTGCGTGGGGTTTTTGGTTCTTGGGAGCTGTTTGATTTTGGTTGGTTGATTTTGCTTGATTTGTTTGGGGATTTTTTTAAAAGTTACTTTTAATTTTTTACTCTAGCATTATTTTAGGTGCAGTCTCCAGAATTCTTTCTCCTTCCATGCATACAGTAGTGTAGTGAAGTGATGAGGTTTCTACCTGCTACCTCGATTTACTGTTCTCTTGTCTATCAGGGTCTCTGAAAACTCTCCTCTGAGTAGTTGCAAGTAAGCTTCTCCTTGCAGTTACCCACCATGTGCTTAATATATTTAAATTCATACATCTAAAATCATTAATAGACTTAATAAAATAGTGGAAAACAATTAAACATCTAGAAGTCAAGGTAGAGAGAAACTTGAACTGAGATATATTATCAGAAGTTCTTTTACATCCTTCCTTGTCTCTCCTTAAAAGACTGACCTTGTCTTTGGATATACTGGTTGAGAGAAAGGAGTGTATCCTGCCTCCATTTTTGCCATATGAGATGCATGCACTGAGAGGAGAGGTTCAGCTAGGAAAGAAAAAAACCTCTTTGGCCTCTCTTTGGATTTAGAGGCTGAGGAAAGGTATTGTTGTGAAGGAATCTTTGTTTCTGCTACACTGAGTTCTTTTTACACGGGGCAGGTGAGGAGAAGTTTTCTGGATACATGAAGGATACAAGGCATCAGACTTGTCAACATTTGCATCTTAGTCCCATGAAAGTCAGTATCCTTTTTGTAATGGAAACCAAGATATCTGTAAATATGTAGATATTTAATATTTTGGTTAAGAGTCCTTTTCTTTCTTTCTGCAGAAACAAGATTATCTTTTTGTAGTAGTAGATGCAAAAGTTCTACAGTAGAGCTGTTTTTTTGAAACTTGACTGGGATGTGAAAGCCTAGTTACATAAAGACCATGGGGCTTCATTTGCAGCCAGAGAGATAGAGAAAGCTGGGCTTCCAATATAAATGTTTCATTTTATTCTTGTTTAATTTTTTTCCACTATATTCACACATTTATGGATATTTCTGAGACTAAAAATTAAAATAAATAAAGTTTTTGGCTTTTTTTCATCATGAAAGTACCGTATTCCTTGGTGTTGGAATACTTGCTGCTGTATTGTGTGCAAGAAAAACAGCCTTTGAGAGTCTGTGATGTGGTATCAGACCTTTGTTTTGCTTCCTGAATCATATATGTAATCTTACAGAAACATGAATTAGAACTAGCTGCTAGTAATGTATTTGTATGATATTTAAGTTAGGAATATCGATTAGCTATGCTATAGCCCACATAAACTGGTTGATTTTGTATCAGAATAGTGCATAATACGTTGAAATGTCATCTTGCAGAAAATGGACTATCAAAACATTAGAATAAGAGCTTTATGCCCTTATATATACAGTTTTTTAATCCCATTGGGTGAGAAAAGAAATCCATATTGCTAAATTAGGTAACTCATGATAGGTCTATGAAGTAATTAGAGGACCAGCTGATAGCATGCTTTTGAGTAGTCAAATACTACAGAGACAGAAAGAAAGCAACATTGTTTTGTTTTAAAGATCACGAATTGTCTAATTTTTCATGTGGTTGGCTCTTGTACTTAAGTAAATTTCTTTGAATTCTCCAGGTGCTTTTCCCACATGAATACCAGAAGAGTAGACAGTTAAAAGAAGTGACTGCTGTGGAGGACAGCATGACCACCATGAAAGGAAGCTGCCTCTTCTCACTGCTGTTGGCAGGACTTGGGGTATTAGGAATACTGGAGCCAACAACAACAGAAGATATGCACTGCCACAGAGCTGAGCACCCAATTATTGCATACAAAGGTAAGGAGTAAGCGCAGAAAAACTTTATTCAGAATTTGGGACTGAAAATATCATTTAAAGATAGGTGACTCATTATCCTTTGTGATTAAAACCAGCCTGTACTGTTGCATGGAGTTACTCCTTTCCAGGTGCAGGATTCTGCATGTGTAGACTTAATCCCATGAAGTTGCTCTTGCCCCCTTCTTCCACCTTGTCTAGGTCTCTCTGGGTGGCAGCTCTGGCCTCAAGCTTACCAAAAGGTTCTCTGAATTTGGTGTTATCTGCAACCATTGCAAACTGCATTCTGATGCCTCCCCTTGGTTGTTGATTAAGGTGTTAAAACAGGACACGTCCTGTGATCAACCCTTGTGATATTCCACTTGTTACTGGCTCAGGTGGAGTAAGGGGTATTAAATATTTACTCTCTGTTTTGGATCATCCAACTGGCTTTTTAGCCCTCTTGTTTCCCACCTGAAGAGACAGACCATAACTTCCTAATTTGCAGTAAGACAATGCTGAGATAAATTACATCCTCCACCATTCCCTCATCATTGAAAACAGTCATTTTATTATAGAAGACAAGTAAGTTGGTCAAGAATGATTTATCTTTGACAAGTTCATGCAGTTCTCAGTCACCTTTTTCTCGTCCATATGTCCAGAAAAATGCATTCCAAGAGAACTAACTCCATAACTTTTCCAGGAACTTCAGTGAGATAGACTGGTCTTTAGTTCTCATATTTGTTTCCCTGCGGTTACTTAAAACCTTCCTTTGTCTCTGTGACTTCTCAGAGATGAAAAGTGGCTGGTTATCTTGGTGTTATCTTGGATGCAGCTTGTCTGACTGCATGCATTTGTATAGACCAAGATCTTGCAAGTCATCCCTGACTCAGGCTGCATCTCCTGTTGGTAGTTCTTGAACCCCTTTTACTAAACAACAGATACCTTTAGTACCTTGTTGGTGGTATTGAGTCCCTCAGCATCATCTGTGTCTGCTGGCACCAGGTTGCCTGCCCAATGCAACAACAGGCTTATATTTTCCTGCTCAACTTCTCATTGCTATTCGAGCAGTAGAAGCTGCTCTTGTTGCCCTTGACATTTCATGCAAGTCTGAACTCCCTTTGTGCTTTGTTTAACCGTGTCCCTACATGCCCATGTGGTCTTTCTAAATTCCTCCTTCCTCACCTTGTCCCTGCTTACACCTCATACACACAGTCTTTTTGCATTGGAGCTGCACCATGAGTTCCTTGCTTCACCAAGACAGTCTTTTCATGCATATGGTTGTCATCTTGAGTATTGGGGTGAAGTGCTGAGGAACAGTTGGAACAAAGCAAAGAACACTTGGATGATGTTTTCCGTAAAAACCTAAGACATTTAATAACTTATCTGACTTTTTTTATTTATTTGAATTGAGATTTTTTCCATTAGTGTCGCAACTTAGAATGAGTTCCAAATAGTTTGTAGCTATGAGGATGTAGAGATTAAGATGTATTATATTACATATTGCATTCCTCCTGTTTTTCTAAGAAAGCACATGTGTATGTTTTTTGTTCCAATGAATTAGAATTTATTGAATTTTAATTGAAAAAAATTTGTTTCCATTCTTTTCATGAAGTTAAAGAAAATAATGTTGTGCTTTTTACAGAGAGTATTTTGTTCTGGCATTTTAATGGTTTAATAAAAGTAATGGTACCAGCTCTTCCTTTATTCAGTACACTGGAGAATTAACTAAAATTGTTGCATTCTTTACTTGGAACAACAAACCATCATTGTATTGTGAAGGTGGGATCTTTATCACTGGTTTGTTGACGGACTAAATAGTATGAGTTATTCTGATGACAGATCTGGTTTCCTTAGCATTCATATTATGTGTATGATTTAGTTTAAAATGTTATTTTTTATCATGACATTTATACACAATGTTGTAAATTAAAGCAATTGAAATAGCACAGTTAAAATTCTGGCACTTCTTAATTTCACAGACTAAGAGATTACTGGATGTAGTTTTTGTATATGCAACTGTAAAAGCAAATAATTGGGACTCATTATCAGAGCTACGTGCTGGGAGTTGATTAAAAACATGTTGTTTTAAGAATCTGATTCAGTCAATATTTAGGAAAGTAGCTTGAATTTAGCCTGATCCTGCCTTTTAGACCTTTCTTGTTCTTTATCATATTTAATTTTTAGTGATATCCTTCTGGTTCTAAGTTACTATGCTAAGGCTTTTTGGGGCCAGAGACCTACTCTGTCATTTTGTTTCAGTTCCATCTTTTGATGTAGCCAAAGAGAGTGTCACAGGGTTCACTGAACAAAACCAATTCCTTTTGCTGTAAAAAAATATGTGGGAAATACAACTATATAGAAATATTTATTGTTTCTATATGTGTCAGATTTTTAATATGAGATTTAGTAAGATTTTCAATGCCAGACTCCTTCTTCAACTTTGTGGAAAACATATCATTAATCAGTGCATATCCAAGACATATCTTAGCCTTTATGAACTGACATATATTGAAAAATATTCTGACAAGCTGTAGTTCATACTCACCACAATGATCTGTTGGGAGTCATTAGTAAATATTAGAAAGTACATGTGGAAATATATTTGCAATGCAGTTTACAGTATGTGATAGCCATGGTCTAGTAACCGTGGCAGTGGTGGATCAGGGGTTGGTCTTGATGATCTCAGAGGTCCCTTCCAACCCAGCTGATTCTGTGATTCTATGATTCTGTGATAGCTAAGTAACATAACTGGTGTGGGCACATAGCATTTCACTTGTAGTTACAGGACTGCTAGTTAAGGGAAAACAGAAGTTATGAAACCAAAGGAAAAAATGCCTGAGAGGTGTGTCTTTGAATCTGTATATTAGGAATGGACTACTTGGGATACTAAAATATAAGAAGAGAGAGATGTGTGAGAAGAACCACTCTCTGAATGAATGGAGTTGGCAGGTTTCAGCCATCTTTCTGATTTCTGTATTTTTTCTGCAACATTTACTGGCTTCTTCAATGCCTAGGAAAATACCCTTTGTATCTATTGATGTTATATTGGTGCTAGACCAACACAGAGTCGAGAAATCAATTTGTAAAAGCTAAAACCCCTTTAATTTGATTGCTGCATTAATACCCTACTCTGTAAAGTCATCTCATACTAGTGTTAGATCCACCAGAGCTAAATACTGCGTGGGATGCTGAACATCAACCAAGGCTGACTGGTATTGAGTGGTAGGTACTTTAAAGCTTGTAAACTCAGTACTAACTTTACAGAGATATCAACAGTTTTGTTTTATTTATTACTGACTGAAGCTTGGTTTTTTGTTTTTGTTTTTTTTTTTTTGTAGTTTCTGGTATGCCAAAATAGCAATGTACTTATTTGATTTGTCTTCCTTTGAGAGGGATGGTAGATGGAGTATAAACTATTAAATAAAACTAATGGAGTGAGAGTCTGGTGTAGCGTATGGATGAACAGCTGCAAAAAACTAATAAAAAGACAAAATAGTCCCCAGGAGTTGTCATAGTGAAATATGGAAAAGGAGTGTATCTACTGAAAGAGCTTACTTTCCTTCCCACTGGCCATCAAAAACTGCTCACTTAGGTGATGATCCTGTCAAGCTACCTTGTGAAGAGAGGCTTATACTATTTCTAGCACTGATTTTCACAGCTAAATAGCTTTAGTTGAAGACTGTGATACATCTCCTGATACCAAACGGCAAGAATTTCACTCGCCAGTTGAGAATTTTTACTCAAGTACTTTGTTTTCTGCTGGAAGAAGAAAAACAAGGTGCAGAAGCAGGAGAGATGCAGGCACTTTCATAGGATTTTTTACATGATCTAAAAATTGGTTTCATTTTATATTTCATACACAGTGGTAATAACCATGTTGTAATTTATTTATCTGCATAATTAATATTAGGACAGCATAATGCACCTTTGCGCTCTCCCAGAAACTATAAATAAGAAAGTCTTAGATCAGAAAACGTTGGCAGCTTTAAAATTTGTTGTCGTAGAACTTCCTTAGACTAGAATAAGGCATTTTGTGTCATGCTAGGAAGCTGGAAATTTCCTTTTCTCGTTATTTAAAGTTGTTAAGAACTATCATGGAAAACAGACTTATATAAAAATAGATCTCTAAGTATGGGATGGATTGACAAGATCAGCTGGTAGTGTGCAATTCAATGTTTTATGTGGTGAAACTAACTGATGATGCATGTTCCCTCTTCGAAGTTCTTTTCTCTCTCTCTAAGGAGAAGTCTGCCTCCAGATGTACAAAGATGTGCTAGTATGTTGAAATTCAGGCTTAAAAAAAAAATCTGTCTGCATATGTAACATGCAGGCATTAACGCTGTCTCCGTACAATCCTTAACATCCACTGGTCAGATTATGTGACCAACACATCTGTTCTAGAGCAAGCAGCAGTCACAAGTATTGAGGCCATGTTGCTGAGAACTCAGCTGTCGGGTAGGACAGATCTCAAGGATGAAGGACCACCGCCTCCTTAAGATCCTGCTTTATGGTGAACTTGCCATCGGCTGCCGCAAGAGAGGAGCCCCAAAGAAAAGATACAAGGACTCCCTGAAACAACATCTCAGCCTTGGCCATATTGATCACCATAACTGGTCTACTCTGGCCTCCAATCGGAAGGCCTGGAGACACACCATCTATAACGCTGCTGCTTCCTTTGAGAACGCACGCAGGATCACTCTGGAGGAGAAAAGGCAACGCAGAAAGAACCGTGTCTTGCTCAATATACCACCTAAGGAGTCTTTCTGCTGTGCCTTTTGCAATCGGACATGTCTATCTCGTGTTGGCCTCATTAGCCACCAGTGTGCTTGTAACAAATGTGGATAGAGCCTTCCTAAATCTTCGTTCGCGAAGCCCAGCCATGATGATGACTAAGGATTGATCAGCTATACTGGCATAATTCCAACAGAGGCATTAGAGTCAAGAGATTATAAATCATGTGTAACTTAGAATTGGGGGAGAGGAAAGAAGGTGCAGGGGACAGAATAGACACACAGAGACTCACAGTGGGAGATCATTGATCTATGCATATGTTTTCATCTGTTTTTAACAACATGAAAAGAAGTATATTTATGCTTAAAATAACTTAAGAGTTAAGAGAGAAAAAGTGCTTAAATAAGCTAGTCATTAAACATAGAGCCTTACAATTTTCATTTTTATTAAATTTTATTATAGTTGGATACGCTTTTATTTGCATATAGTTATGAAATGCTAGCTCTGCAAGTGTATTAGGGTTTACTGATGGTCAATTTCTTGGAAAACAGACTCTTGGAAAACATACTCTATTAATAGAGTAAAGAGATGTGTTTAACCCAAACAGCTAGAAAAGACTATGAAAACCAAATTTGCTCTATGAGAAACAATGTATGTTTATAAAAGCTGAACTATTCTTATGCAAAAAACCAAAGCAAAACGGTTGAGTGGTGTAATATTTGTGTAATATTTCCATCGTTTCAAGATTTGCCTGCTCTACAGAACTTTTGTGGTAGCTCCCTGTGGACCTGAGCTTTTGTTAGGTTTAAAGAAGAAAGAAACCCAAAACAATCAACAAAAAGTCTAAAAGTAGTTACAGCGGCACCTTGTTTCCCCAGACACACGCATTTGATGAACTTTGAAATTGTCAGACCTGTCAAAACTCAGCTGAAGACTCTGTCTGTAGGCAGACCTCTGTCCATGATGTAGAACTGAAGGGGCCATCACAAGAGCTTAGCAGTGTGTGAATCAGCTGGAAAAAAAATTGACTCAAATCCAGTTTTAGATGTAAAATTTTAAGTATTGACTGTCCTGCAGTTTACCTACCTAAAATTGAATTACTTTGCCTCTTCTATCAGAAATACAGTAAAGTTGTGCACTTGACTTAATTGATGCTGAGTACAGCTGAGATCATTTGCTCTGGGGCAAATCTCATTCTTCTGTGCTCCCATAAAATAATCAGAATTTAGGGTTGTGCTGTCTCAACAAAAAAAATCAGTTTACATAATTTTAGAAGCTATATTTAGTGATAATTTAAATACATGCTTGTGCTGTAACAAAGTTATCTGTTGAATAAACATGCTTAAAAATAGCATGTCTCAATCCATAGAAGAAATGAACACAAACCCTTCATTTCAACTTGAGGTTAACCAGAAAAGAAAAATAGCATAGTTATTTTTTGATTCCTTGGTTAGGGAATCCTAAGAAATATATTTTCTTGACCTTATTGTCTGACCACCACAGAATTCCCTCACTTGATGTTTGTCTAAGTAATAAAGACTCAGTACATCGCTCTGCTCATTTTATCCTGTGGTTTCCGCATGCAGTGCATGCACTTAACATGTGCCAAGAGGAAATAACATGTGGGCTGAATGAAGAAGGATATATGCCATATGAACTTGTTTTTGTTTGTACTCGCTTCTCTTTTCCCTAAGCTTGTTGCAAGTTACCTTTTAAACTTATAGTAATCTACTAAGCTGTTCAGTTTTTACTGCTTTTTCCTTCCTTTCCTAGTTTTTCATACATACGTTTCAAAGACCTCCTGCCAGCTTCTGCAGAGAGATTAAGGTGTATTGCTTTCCATTCCCTATCATCTGTTGGGTTTTTCTCTAAATAAAGATGATTCATCAGCAAAGAAAAGTTGATTGCTAGATATTGCAACTTTGGTTTGTCTAGATGATAGGACTATGAGATTGCTTGCACTACCTTGCCAAGAACCAATTCTTCTTAAGGAGGAAAATAATTCCATCGCCAGCTTTATACTTTTTTGTGTCGAATCAGGTTTGCCTTTACTTTTGTATAGGAGATTAAGCTTCTGCTGGGGAATGGCAACCTTCAACTGTTTACTGTTAATTTAAAAAATATGTCTTTGGAGATTGAAGGCTACTATCCCCTTATATTTCCCTATATAAACCAAGGAATGGCAGGGACTGAATTCTCAAAGCAAAGGACTTGCATACTGGCTATTTCCACCCCCATTCACATTTTAAAGCAAGCATCAATTTACAATTATTTTGGCATTCCAGCCAAGCACTGGACCTTCATAGAGTGTTAATAATTTTAATAAATTTCTGATAATATAAAATCAGTAGTGGCTACAATAGCTAGTGAGATGCAGAGACAAGTCCTGCAAGCCTTTCTATGGCTGATTTGTTCTGTATTGCCCTAATTTGGATGTTTACGGCATGTGAAGTTCCCTGATTGTTATTGAAGCTGCAAAATGAGAGGCTTCTACCATATTCTACTAGCTGTACAAAGTGGGCAGATGGAATTAAAATCTGGTTTTTTTGTTCTTTTTTCTTTTTTTCTCCTTCTTCAAAAGAGCTGTATTTTTAATGGCGATGGGCATTTTTTACTAAAAGGTTGTAAAACATCCAGACTGGATGAGAAGAAACAGATCAGCAACCAAGAAATAGAGCTTGTAAGCTGCTATAGTTCTGTTAATTTCTAGAAGTTATGATGTGCTTAAAGCAAGAGAAAGCACAATATTGCTTTGATATTTTTCTATTTTATTTTTTTTTCCATGAGGCAGTATTTAAAGGTTTTTTTTTCATAAGATGTTTAAGATGTACTCTGTCCCTTTTACTGACAGCTATCAGGGTGAGTATTCTACCAATCTACCCCTTGGAAAAGGCATTAATGAGGCATATCCATTCTTTCTAACTCATATGGCACAGTATAAATTATGTTCTGCTCAAGTTTTAGTTCTCTTTGCATAATCTCCATGCTAATTCATGTGAATTCAATTCTCCTTCTTCAGGGACTGCATTGCAATATATGTCCAAAGCTACTGAATGGTGACGGAAGAAGAAGTGCATGTATGTGGCTAGTTAACATTGCACTGCTAACTTGCCTTGGGTGTAACCCATTTGTGCCCAGATCTTCACGGAGCTCATGGCTCCATGGTCATCACAGCCCAGCAAGACACCTCTGTGTCATGTGAAGCAGATGGCCCTGTGGGCTCCACCTCTGGTAAGAGTGCCCACACAGCCTACCTGGCCTCTCACAGCAGTGGCAGCAGCATGGCTCTGTGCTTTGAAAGAAACAGCTTAAATTCAGTTCTTCATTACTTCTTATAAAGAAGTCTTAAGAGGAGTGGCTGAGGAAACTGGAGAAAAGGAGGCTCAGAGGCTCTCTACAACTACCTGAAAGGAGGTTGTAGCCAGGTGGGCGCCAGTTTCTTCTTCCAAAAACCAAGTAATAGGACAAGAGGAAATGGCCTCATGTTGTGCTAGGGGAGGTTCAGGTTGGACATCGGGAGGAATTTCTCCACTGGAAGGTTGGATAAGCATTGGAACAGGCTGCTCAGGAAAGTGGTGGAGTCACCATCACTAGAGGTATTTAAGACACGTACAGATGTGACACTTGGGGACATGTTTTAGTGGTGAACTTGGCAATGCGGTGTTAACAGTTGGACTTGATGATCTTAATGATGTTTTCCAACACAAACCATTCTGTGATTCTAAGTAGCCTAGACAGCTAGTTCAGAAAAGATGTCACCAACTGCAGTTCCTGGCTGTCTGATCCTGGGCAACTTTGTTTTCATACTTGGTAGCAACACAGTTTTTGGAAAGACTCATTCCAGTGGTCTTCCCTTCCAGATTCTGTGCAATGTCTATGGGGCCCAAACTGCACTCACTTGGTGTCACCTGCTGCCCTTACTACCTGTCACTGAATGTTCCCTTCTGCCACCCGTCACTTTGGCAGACAGATCTGGGGAAATCCTGGCCCACCCTTGCACCTTACTTGTAGCTCTAATATTTCCAGGAATCTTAAGAGGTGTGTAGAAAAAAAATTTGTTAATTTTTCATTTTTCTTCCTAATTTCTTAAATAACCTTACAGAGATACTTTGTGTTTGTTAGATTTGTTAGGAAATAGAGAAGTGCTGTCAGTGCTTCTTCAAAGTGTTTTTGGTTTGTTTGTTTGTTTTTTGTTTTTCTCTCATGCTTTCTTTCCTGTCTCCCTTCTGCAGCACTGCTTATTTGCTGTTGACAAGACTATAGGACACTGGGTAGAGCTGATTTTGTGTGACTGAACATGGTAGATACTTGTTACATGACAATTTGTCATATTGAGGTTGGACCACCCGTTGATTTTTCATGAGCTCGTCTTTCCATTTCCAGTGCTCACTTCAGATTTTTTCTTGAAGGATTTATGGACAAAGAAATATGGTTCTTTTCTACCATTTCAGAGAATTAAGAGCTCACCATTTTACAACCAGGTCTACAGTAAATCGACTAAATGAGTTGTTAATAGTGACAAATACCTGGACTTTGGCAGTGCCTTTTAGAACAAAAGTAAGTTCTACAAAGAGAAGTGTTTTTCGTGGTGTTGTGGTTTTTCCTTTTCTTTTTCTTGTTTGTCACTTTCTTTTTCTGACTTTGGGACATCTTTTTGGTTTTGTGGTGGAGAGTATGTTCCTTTTTGAAGTCCTGGCTCCAAGTTCTTACAAAGATTAGTGTCAGGCTTTGCTCTGCATAACCTCTGTGTCACGATATGTCTTATTTTGTTGGGTTTTGTGTTTTTTCATTAAATATCTTCAGACTTCAAAATATTTTATGAGCTGTAGGCTTGGCAGAATTGATAGAATCAAGAAATTTTATTTTTCTAAAACAATGTAAATGAAGAAGTTTAGTATGTTCATATGCCAACATAAATAAGAATGAATCATCGCAAGATGGTCAGTTCTAGAAAAAAGGTCTTGCTATTTGAAGCATAGGTATTTCCAACTAAAATAACAGGGCATAACTGTCTATGGGCAGTTGGCTTTATGTTTCTGTTCCCTATAATACCTATATTAAAATTCAGCAGATTTCTTTACAAAACTCTGTCTTGAGGCCAAATACTGATTTCCTATAACCATTTGTCGTGGTTTGAGACCCCCAAAAATCCAATTTCTGAGTCCAAGCCCACCTCCCACAACTCACCCCAGTGTGAGAGGGGTTTTCCAGACACAACACAAGATTCAATATGGGGGGAAGAGAATTATATTACAATTATTACACAAATAAATACATATATACATAATCCTAACTGTCTCTCCTATGATAAAGTAGTATTTACATTGGATCAAATCTCTTTTCCTTCCAATAAAAGTCCAGAAGGGAAGAAGGAAAGATCTTTTCCATGTTCAGGGCAGCAGTGTCTCTCTTTTTCAATGCAGCAGTTGTAGCTGGAGTTGTAGCTGGATCTCTCTCTCTCCATTACGCACAAGGGGGTCTCCTCTCACCCCTCTTGGCCCTTTGGCTATGAGTGAAGGTCTCTCTCCTGTGAACTGTGATTGCTGGGACAAAAGCTCACTTCACCACGTCATATCACGAAGTGCAGGGGCATCTTCATGACAGTCCCTTTCCTCAGGGGATTTAAGTTCCCCTTGAGTCAGAATGTTTAGGGCAGCTTTCAGTTCAGTCCTTGCCCTAAATGTTCTATCAGAGCTCCTTTGCTCTGTCTCAAAACTGCCAGCATGGCAGCAGTGGGGGGGAACAAGGCCACTTCCCCCGCATTCCGTCTGGCCGTCCCGGTCCAGCTCTGGGACGTCTCTGAGCTCTTAGGTCCTCTCTCTGGTGCTGCTGCATTCCAAGACTCCCTTCAAGTAGGGGTCCACCCCCTCCTCCTAGGAGGGATCTCAAAGGGGTTTTGGGGGGAGCTCATTCAGTTCTTACCCCAAAACTGTCTCTGTTGAGCTTAGTCCTCTCTCTCTCCATCAGAAATCTCTGTGTCTCTCTGCTCAGCTGCATGCCGTCTTGTTGCTTGTTTCTTATCTTCTTGGCTTTCAGCCATAGCCTTCCACTCAGTCCTGCCTCTGCCACCGCTTTTCTGTCTTCTGCTGCCCACTCACAGTGAAGAAAACTCCCCAGCTCTTAGCTACAGATACTTGGCACAGTCTAATACTGTTCCAAGTTCCTGCAGCCCCCAGCCAAGGCTGGGGGGGACCTAGCCCCCAACGGGTCTCCTGGCCCCTCTGCTCCTTGTGGTCTCAGAACATGGCCACTTCTCCTCCAACTACCTCATCCCCCTCTTTTCCAGTCTGTTGTGATATGTTTAAATTTTGCAGGGGCGCTGATTGAGTCAACATCAAGTGACACCACCCCCCCGGGGGTTACCATTTTTTTAACTTCAGGGGGAAAAACACTTTTTTTCCCCACCACGCCATTAAACATGATTTCCATCAAAATGAATTCTCTGACTGGTTGACAAAGCCAGCATGTAAGTGTTAAAACATGAAAAGTTAAACCCCTCTGAAGAGAGGTCACGACTAAGGATGTCAGGTGTTTTACATGATCAGTCTGTCCCTCTGTGTCACATTCAAGAAGACTGGCAGCAGCAGCACAGGGACCAGAGCTGGTAACTGTAAGGGGTGGTTGCACACTGGGAAGAGCATGTAGGCTGTGCTAGTTGGGGCGTGAAGTTAGTGTTTTTTAACTGTGCTGGTAGAGCTGAAACTGCTTTCATCTAGGTGGGAGTCCAGTCTTTTTTCCCTTACACCTTCTTATATTTGTATGCAATATGTGTGTTTGAACAATGAAGCATAAATAATTCCAACCCCTTGTTTAGAAAAGTAAGAAATAAGTAGTCATTGCAGCAGATGTTACTGTCTCTTCCCTTAGGGCACAGACAGTCATAACCCAAATTCCCTTTAATTATCCTGGTAATAGACATATGCACACACATAAGAATGCAGAAATATGTACTTCTAGCTGGGGAAGCTCTGTCAGGGCAAAGAAAACAGGAATGCAGGCTTTATTTCAGACCTTGAAGGTTAGAGCAGATTGTAAAAGCAGGTCAGGGAACCAGGACAGGGCAACTGCTGTGTGCCCTTCCTGGAGAGCAGTAGGCAAATGCTGGGGGCAGCCACTTTTTGCCTAGTGAGATAAACGATGAAAGATGAGAAGAGCGGATAGAAGGAAGTTTACAATAGGCTTAAGAAGAAGTTCGAGTTTTCATGCATTTAAAGTCAAGAAACATATACTGTAATTATGCTTGATTGTCTGTTTTTCCCATTAATAATAAATAAATTGCTTACAGCCCTGCCTCATTACCTCCAAAATTGTTCTGAAGCTGTAATAGCTGTTCATAAAATGAATGCCCAATAAACAGGTGGTGAACTTTCTGGAAAACGTCAAGAGGTTTATGGTCTTGGGATCTGTTTTATTACAAATAAATGGAGGAGAGCTGGAGAAGCTAGCAGGGCTTCTAGATAAGGCTAGAGATACATATTTATTTCTCCAGTTTCCTTTGTAAGGAAAAGCAAGTTTCAGGACTGTATTAAGTTTTGTTGATTAGTAGAAGGAAGGCAGCTGGCTTGTTTGTGTAATCTAGAGACCTCCAAAATACGACATCTTGAAAGGGAGCTGTAGTTTTGAGGTTGCTTTGTGTTTTTGTTGGTTCTTCTTTTTTTCTCCCCTCCCTCTAAGCAAAGATGAGCGCTGAACTGCAGATGAAGATCTGACATGTTTTCATGTTCCCAAAGGAGAACCAAATGTAGTGTGGTAAGACTTAAAAGAGGAATCTTTTAGTTTGTGGTTGCTGATTTAATCATTCTGGGCAACTTTGCAACTTCATCTTTTCCTTTATGGAGGATTGGATTGCATTAGCTAACCCTACCTAAACAAAATTTTTATTTTGTTTTTCCCTTTGTAGGAAGAAGTGATGTTTGTTTTCTTATATCTTCCTGGATTCCCATTTTAGAAACTGTATGGTTCTTAATGTCTAATCATTAATTATCAAAATGCTGATATTTTTCAATTTTCAATTATCCACATTGAAAAGTTTTCATAATTTCTATAAGAAATATTTTAATTCTCAATTTTATAAAAAGTAAGGGATTAACTACTATAAATATAGTAGTTATGTTACTGTTAATCCCAGTTATGATGTCCGCATACTGTTAATTCTGTACACAGGAATAATGTGTTCTCTATGGTGAGGGCTGTGTGCAATGCCTTTTTCATTAAAGTGCAATACTGAGTATTGTAACACGTCTATCTGTCCTAATCCTTTCATTATGCAGAGAAGCATAAAATGGCGTGAGCTGATGCCATCTTTTTGCTCTTGAACTAGTACTCTTCTCTGCTAATGTTGTGTTCAGTCTGCTTCCACTGTATTCCATTTAGGTTATTAGAGTCCTCTGGTAGCAAAGACTGTTAGATCTGTTGCATCCATGACCCTCTTTAGCCTTGACATATGCATACTTGTGCCATACATATGAAAAAGTGGACATGGGACATGCCAACTACATTCTAATCTCAATAACAGGTGGATCAGAAATTTCACTAGAGCACTGAGCTAGTATTCTCTCGGCTTTTCAATTTATTATTATTTATTTTAGCACAGCTTAGTCTCTTTCTGTGAGGTTTAAATGTTAGAGACTTGTTTTTTTTCTGGTATGTCCATTTGACTAAGGTTCTTAATGCGGTAGTTTGTCATTCTTGTGTATTAAAAATTACAAAAAAAGCACCTTCCTGGGCTCTAATTCATACTGGTATATGGAGTGTATATGTGCCTAGCACCTAATTTTATGTTACTTGGATATTTTCTTGCTCCTTCTACGCAACTTCAGCTCTGGAATGGAAATGCAGTGCTGGTACTACTTTTAAGCTCTGCTATTGTAAGATGCATTAATAGTTGTTTTGTCTGTCCCTGTAATCATACTAAAGGACAGTATTAGGAACCATGTAGAAAGGGTTAATGGATACCCAGAGTGTTGATCCGAGGCTGTAACTGTAATGATTTCACGGTTAATGAATCCAATGGGAATATACCCATTGGGAAAAGTCCATTCTGGCCTGTTTTGCAACAGAGCTAGGCTAGCATTAGAATAAGAATTTGGTCCAAAATAAGTAAAAATAAAACATGACTTTACAAGTATGTAAAGAATAACTTCCATTTCTATGGTTTTAAACACTTTGTACCAGAAATAGAACCGCCTTAGTTGTGGTGGAGCTTCACAGTCCTGAAACCTGAGGAGTGCACAAAGTGTTTGTTCAGGTGTAGCGTAGGTTTCTCTCAACTACAATGACAACTGGATAAACTCGCGTGCCTAATCTGGGAGTTTGTTTGCAGTTGTGTTTTCAGGAGCTCGTCTAAGGAAAAAACCACCTGTATAGGATATCCTATATTGTCACTTACATGTTTGTAACTATAGCTTCTTTCTATCCAGTATTTACTTCTTTTTTTTTAAAATGTATTGATCAAAATTATTTAAAACATTGAGTCATTGCATACAAATGCAGAGCAACACATGCTTCAAATAAGTCCTAGAAAAATAAGTTATGTTGTTGACAAACTAAGCTTCAGCCTCTTCTTGACAAGTGGGAGTGAATTGTGATTGATTTCAGCAGTAATACAGCTGTTCTTTTGCTGAACTGTCTTGATGGCATCGTCCTTTTTTGTTGGAACCTGTCGAATAGTGTTTGCACGTATTTCCTTTCTCCACTCGAGCTGTGGCATCTTTTATCCTTTTGTCTGCAGTCAGTCAATAACTTGCTAGCCAAGGATGTGTTTAATGCATTTCAGTGAGGAGAGAATATAGTATGAAAGAACTAGGAAAGACTGGTAATTGGGAATGTTAGGAAAAAAGTATAGACAAAAGTGAATCCTAAAAGATGCAACAGGCTCTGTCATGCCATTTTTCTTGTCTTTTTTTCCCAACACAGACCAATGCTTGTTATCATGAAGTTGTTCGCAGTGAAGTTATTATTCATAGATATATTTATAATATAATGGGAATTTTAAAATTAGAACAGTCACACTGAATTTATGATGCACAGAAATTACTGAAGAAAATCTTTTCTCAGTCCTAGGTCTAAAATAGTTAAGGACTGTGGAGTCCTGAAGCATCACAAGTGTGTTTGCAAGTGCTCCTAATCGTGTCCTTCAAGAGCAAATGTTGCAAATAAATCCCCAGATGGGACATGCTGAATGAGTGAATACTGCCAGCCCTGACACATTGCTGAATAGTTTCCTCTGGGGTTAATGGGACAGTCATCACAGCAGCAGAGGTAATGTAGTGGAGTCAAGGTGGCAGAGAGACTTCGGACATTCTTGCTGCCTTTGAAGAGGACAGTAATGTAACTGGAGTATCACAGGAGGAGATCTAAGTTAGGTTAAAATCATTATACAGCTTCATGAAGATGGAGGTTACTGTATAATCCTTAGATTAGTTACATTCAATTATAAAATAACTTTAGCACGCAGAAATATATTTTCATTTTCTTCTGATAAGATTAGTGAATTTGTTGTACTGATGCCACCCAGAGACTTCTGTTAACATTGCAAATCTACTAGTTTTCAGCTACGGTGTTACTGTTGTTGCTGTAGTCATTGTGGTATTATTATTATTGTTGTTACTTTGCTAACAGAATTTCTTCAAGAAGGTGGTACTGTGCATATGTTTGACTTTGTGCTCACTATTTTCAAAAAGGACACCATGGCATGAGATGTGACACACATATACCATAAACACTACTGATATTTTTAATGTCTACATTAATTTTTAAATTAAATCAGGAAATCTTTATTGTCTTTTGACTTTGTTATTTACCATTAATGATCACTTCTGAATTTGGTTCAAAACATACCCCTCTATTCCTTATTACTCATTACTCCATTTTACTGTTTACTGTAGCTCTACTTTGAAGTGCTGAATAATGAAACTTAGGTTAGAGGGAACTCTGTGATTTCATTTGCAAAGAACTGTAGAGCTCAGCCCTTGGCAAGTCCTTGGACAATGTAAACCAAACAAGCTGTGGCCTGTTGGGCAGATACTAAATTTAAAGAGAGAGAGATTTCTGGTCTTTCATTTTTTTTTAATGAGTATCTAATGTCCTCCTGCCCAGCTTTGATTGTTAACCTCCTTTGTCTTTAAACCTCTTTAGGAGACTCCTTTGACCTTTCCTAAGAGCTGAGGGCACTTCAGTGTGTTTGCTTTGCTGTAGATTTATGGACGATGCCAAACTTTGTTTCATATTAAATCTAAGCTATTAACCCCCATGCTCCCAAAACCTGAACCCCCCAGGAAAACCCATAGCACGTGATTCCTCGCATGTTAAAGAGAGCTGTAGCTTTCTCAGAAAGATTTTTTTCAATATCCATATTTTAGTTCCATGGGAAAGTGTTTCTTTTGGGAATGTCTTTGAGTTATAAGGCCTGCAGATTTCAGTACTGTAATAGCAATTAAAAAAATATTTTTCTTTGCTAAGGGTAATTATGCCTTAAATGTACCAGAAGGACCCAGCGTGTGTTGGAGATTGGCTGTAGTCATGACTGTATGTATGCCATAACACAGTTTTCTGTGGATAACTTTAACTCTTAGACCAATATCTGCAGAATGGTAAAAATGCCCACTTAGTTTTAAGAAGTCCAGGCTGAAGGTGTGTTTGAATAAGTGCTTTCAGTATCAGGAGAAAGAAGAGAGAAGTCAATAAAGGGCTTGGTGTTTTACTGTGTTGCACATGAACTGAGGGCAGAGGAAAGGGAGTGTAATGCCAGAAAGGGGAGGATTAGAATTGGAAAAGGTAGAGATGTTACTGTTTGTCACCTGTGATTGGCAAGCAGTGTTGGCAGGCTTGTCACCTGTGTTGGCAGGCCAGCTTAATTAACTTACACATTTATTTCTGGTACTGCTGTAGTATACAAAATGTACAGCTATGTTATTTTGTAAAGCCTGTCAAGTCGCATCTGCATAAAAACCATTAATAAAGTGAAATTATAACTGCTTACTACTTTACCATTATTTTTTTAATTGAAAAAATAATTTATACACCTTTAATAGCTTTTTATGAATTTTGACTTTAACTTGATAACTCATAACAAAACTGAAAAGTCTTTTACCTTTGGGTTTTACCTTTGGGTTTTACCTTTGGGTTTTCAGCTAGATTTTGCTGTTTTGGTGAAAATAAATATAATTATTCTGTTAATTCTTCTGTAACATAACTTACAACAGAATTTCACTAATAAGCTCTTACTTTTACAGTGGACATGGATCTGTTGATTGGCCTTTTTTTTTTTAACAGGTTTTTTATTCATGTTCCCTTACAAAAGGGTCACGAAGTTGTAGCTTTATCTCATAAAGGCTTATTCCTGGACAACACATGATGCCACTGTGACACATGAGATACAGTTTCAGAGTGTTTGCCGAAAAAAAAGAGCTCTAACAGCCATTTACTCTCCCTGACCTTATTCCCTCAAGCAAGAACACTGCTGAATGCAACAAAGACAGGATGAAATAATTTATATTTTGGAGAGATAGAGAGGAATCAGATTTCAGAGAGATTTTTTAGCAAGGTCTTTCTTAGCAAGTCCTCTCTTCTTGTTCTCTAGCCTAGGCTTGCCTTGCCCTCCTGGCCCCTGCTCACTTGCTCCAAACCTGGTAATGGTCTCAATCACCTGCTTGCTGTACCTTGAAGCTTTATTGTGTCTTGCTGAGACAGCTTGACAAGTGGAAGGAAATTGAGTATTTGAATCTCAGTTTTCCCTGTAGTCTTCTGGCACTGCATTACCTCTGTGTACTGAAATGTCTCTGGCCTCCCCATGCTATGGGGAGCTACTCCTTTCCTCTTCTTTCAGAAAACTAAGGGTCTCACTCGTTCTACCAGTATGGAGCTGAGGTAATTCCATTTTCAACTGCTTACCCTGTTTCTCTTTCAGAGACTGATGTTTCTAGAGTGGGTCTGGTTTTACCTGTGTGCAGATCTGCTGGGGAGCCAGTGGCATTCTCAGCTGTACTTATTTGCACACAGCAGTATAAATTTGAGTGTTAGTACATTGATAACCTGAACTGCACTTTGTCAGTTTAGTAGGTTTGTGTGTGGTTCGGCAAAACTGTTCCTCAAAGACAGTAACTGTGGGTGCAAGCAAAGGTAGAGGGAGCCCAGGGAGCCATGACTTCCATCTCAGAGTGAAAATTCCCTGTATGTGTGCAGCAGCACTTCCCACGGCTCATGCAACCATTTGGAAGAGGAACATAGCAGCCAAGGGACTAAACCCATATCCTTGTCTGTCCTAATAGACCCTTTTGCAATTTCTGCCTGTTGGCTTGGCTGGACTCTCAGGATAGGGATTCTATTCTTTTTTTTTTTTAAAGCCCTGTTTTTTATCATAGAATATTTGGGGTTTTGATTTTAGTGGTTATTTATCAGTGTTATGATTTTGTCTGAATTTCTGCTACTTTATAAAATGATTTTCTATCCATTTCTGTCTCAGTCACAGTGCTTAATACAAGGAAATGTAGCCTCTTTGCATCTCTCAGAACTGAGAGCTCTTCCTGATTGGGACTGTGTGTGTATGTATGTATTTTTTCTGTGAAAACTATGTGGATATTCTGTGTCCATGTGGGAAATGTCTGAGGGAATTAATGGAGATTTTAGATACATTGGCTGATAAACTGATAAACTTAATTGCATTTAGCTTTCATTTTTTGTTCTCTCTTTTTTTTTTGTCTTTTTTCCAGTAAGTGAGATTCTTCATGACTTACCTCTGAATTTTTTCTTCTTCATGTCCTACCTAATTTCTTAACGTTTTAGAACTTTGCAATTGATTTTTTCGTATGAAATGCATGACTGAAAATTTAAGGTTGCAAAATCAAGTACAAAAAAGTTAAGAAACACTTATTTTAGGCTTACCTGTGTAGCCTTATATATAAATATAAGTAGATAAATAAGTATGTATAAGGCTACACAGGCCTATAATGTATATGTGTGTGTATATTGTTTTTCCTTCTTTGGAATCTTGATAGGTTTTATGTACAGCATCTGCAGTAACAGCTGATGTCAGTTGTAATCATAGTTATCTAATATGCGGCCGCATCCCCTTTCCCCTACAGTGTTCAGATCCTGATTTGAGAACCTATCCAACACAGACGGAATCAACAGTGAATTTAGCTACAAGTACTGCAGAACATGTACAACTGGCATTGCATGCCTGAAATTGCCCAGATGTATACAGGCTGCCATTAAAAATGCAGAAGTTAGTTTTCTGACACCCAAGTGATTCTACTTCACAGTTCCATCTGTTTTTTCCAAAGTATATGATGCTACAGCTTCTGCACAGTGCTTTTAATGGTTGTCTGCAATGGCTGAACACGTTTTGACACAGAATAGCATTTTTCTCCTGGGCCCATTCCTTAGGAATGGATAGCCCACTTGTGCTAAAATTTTAATATTTAAATGAGGAACAAATCATCCTGAAACAGGCACTAGACATGGATTTGTTCAACTCAGATATTTCCAAAAGGAAAAATATGCTTATGAGTGAAGAAAGAAGTTTAGAATGGATCTTGTCAACCTGAGCTGCAACTGATGATACCAGTATCAAAAATTACACTTCTACAGCACCCTCGAGAGTGGATCGGTTTTTACTCTGTATTCTAGATGGTCATGACCGTGTGGTCACCTTTGGTCTTTCTGTTGAATGTTTCACATCTGTAGTCTTCAAATAGATGGTTCCACAGCCTATTGTGCCATACATATGTAGCCCTCTTCACCTTTCACATAAGTTCCAGACCACTGCTTTGTGACTACATTAAAAAAAAAAAAAACAAACTTCAATCAGCATCCTGAGAACTGTAAAACTCTAGAGGATGAGGTTTTTTGTACAACTGGACCTTTTTTGAGAGCCATTTATATTGTTATAGCAATTTTAAGTATTCTGTGTGTCTATTTAAAAAAAAGTAAAATTAAAAAAAAATCATGCTCTGTTTCCAGAACACTGTGTTCATGTAGACAAACTGTTGTGTGTCCAGTTAGTGATATGAATGCAAAAATAACTACTACTAATGAAAATATTTAAGGATTTGATGTGCAACTATTTATGCGTGTTTAAGTTTGAAAGTAGGAACAAGTTTGTATTCTGAATACCAGTAATGCTCCTTGCTGATTTTCAGCAACTCACTCACTAGTCTGCCCTGCTTAATGTAGCACTAAATTGGTCTGAGAAAGGCGGGTGAAAAAAAAAAAGTTCAGTGAATGTCAAGCATTTTTTCTTTTTCGTCCCTCATTTCTCAACCTTTTTATCGTGAAAATGGTGAAACGTCAAATTTATTTGTTTTTCTCATTGTGTTTCACTTGATTGGATACTTTTGTAAAGAAAATAAATAACTAAATAAATAGCTAGCTAAATAAAACCCTAGTCCTCAGCTGCTTCTGATGCATGGAAAATAAATTTGACTTCACTTGAGTATGTACCAGTGAATTGCAATTGTACTGTGGTGTTTTCTGCTTTACCTAAGGAGGAAAAACATATCTGGCTTACAAATGAGACCAAAATATGGATACTTTGTTCAAGTGTGTGTTGGGTGGCTGCTCTATATATTTTACAGACCTGTGTTATAAATTACATGGCATGGTGGTGAAAGTCTCCTATGTTTCCTTAGAGAACCATATGGAGAAAACTTGCAGCCCCACCATATCTGCAAATTTAATGGTACCTGATGTACTACATCTAGAACATTTATAGTAACAGTTGTATTTCTTGATTGATTTTAGAAATTGCCCCTTGGTTACATGTGTTCAAAGCAGAAGATGCTGTGGACTTCTCACAGTTAACATTTGACCCAGGACAAAAAGAGCTTATTGCTGGAGCAAGGTGAGAAATCTATTTTCTTTTCATGTTGCATCAGACTGGATTTTACTCTTTGTTGATAAGTAATATTCAGCCATATTCCAGTATCAGCTTGCTCTCATGTGACTCCCTTGCCTTCTAGACCCACTAAACTGAATGTTATATATGTTTATTTCTCTTTTCCCTGACCAAAGTTAAAAGATGGATTGCCTGGTGTCAAAGTTTGTAGTAGCTTACACTATTCTCATTTTTAAGAGGACTGTCCTGGAGCACACAAACTTTGGATGCATACAGTAGGACAGGCAGATACTGTATGACAATGTGACTAAAGTTACCACTGCATGAAACTTATGATGATCCCAAATTTGGCTACACAATATGGCTCTTTGTTCTTGAATGATTCTAATAATTATTCACTACAATGCCAGAAGTGATCTGTTAAAGACTGCAGAATTAGTGGTAAAGTATTAATTATACTTTTCACACGGTGGGACAGTACTTTGCAAGCTGTGATCGACAGTGACACTGTCTTAGATGTTAACATTGAAGCAGTGACAGTCCTTGAGAACCATTTTTTTGTCTTAGCACAGGAAGTGTAGTAAAACATTTTGGTTGGCAAAAAAAAGTAATCATCTAAACTTATTATTCAAACCTGTCTTCTGAATATATTTTACCCTTGAATTAACAAAGCTCTAGTCACTGTTGAAAAAAAACCCAATTTTCCCTGCTCTCTTTTTTTATTCTCCATACTGTTAATCTTGGCTCCAAATCTCAGCAAAAAAATATGTTTGTTTAAACTTGTGCTTTTGAATCACTATGGGATAAGCTTTGGATGATTTTGTTGAATAAGCAGTGACTACAAAAAAATGCCAGCTGTCAGTTCTGCTTTTTGGAAAAGATCTGGTACAGTTAAAAGATTATTTTGGTTTTTTGTGTAAGTTAATGCTGTTTCTGAGCTTCATATCTCTTGTTCTAAAATTGCAAAATTAAAAATATTCAGTGTTTTTAAAATTACAACAGAAATTTTGTTTTCCAGAGTTCAGTATAGTTGGCTGTTATTTGTTAGTAGAATTTGTTAGATTTTTCTTTTCCTTATTCTGCATTTTCATTCTAAATTTTAACCTTTTCCATGGCACTGTTGTGTTTGGCCATGGAGACCTTACTTTAGAATGACTGCATTTGTCAGCAGGTTTCTCTAATTGTACATGTTATTGATGCTAATATCTCCTTTTCACTGCACACTTTTCTGTTCTTTAACCATTGTGCCAGACTATATGGTTAAAGTTGTTATATGTCATGAAGTCCTAAATTCAGAGACTAGCAACCAATTGTCAGGATGCTGTAGTCCCAAAATTGCAGGTGTTGATCTTACTGATTATGCACCTTTTGCATGTAGTTCCCCCTACACATAGAACGAATCCGTTCACTGTGAATATGATGTCAAGTTTTCTGCTTATTTGCAGGAATGGATTTTGCAGCCTTTCACAGTGTCAGCTGGCTGCACTGATATGTTTTTTTTTCCTTACTGCACTGTTTTTACTTATCTTTCATCCAGGGCCATCTGAATTGAGCATTAATGTTACCATACTTGTGCTATGGCCTGTGGACAAAATTTTAGTACAGTTTTCTTGTGTATACCTCACTGGATTCACACTGGCTCTTTGAAGAGCCATTTAAAGAATTAATTTTCTGTCCTAAGCCACAAATATGCTCTCATAAAGACATTGAAGAGAATGCATTGTTAATTCCTCCTCCCTGGTGAAGTATCTTTTGATATACAGTTATTTCTCTAAAATATTCCAACTTTTTTTTCTGTTATCTTCTTGTACTAACATTGCATTAGTGAAAAATTAATAACCACGTGTAACATGATTTCAGTAAGATCTGAACAATTAAAAGTTCCTCTTCATTTGTGAAAATGATAATTTGTAGCCCTCTAACATGGTTTTGTATTTGCTACCAAGTAGAGAAGGGAAAAGTGCAGTGTAGCACGTGACAAAGCTACAAATGAACTTAGATTATGCAATTTGCACTGCCACGAGAAGTAGTCCCATTATGATTTACTTGTCTGGCATCCCAACAAAACCAGAGGTATTGTGTTTGTGTGGCAAGCCTCTGCTACTGGAGGGGGCTACAGGGTTGGCATATCTGAGAAGCAGCTAAAAGCTTCAGCTAGAAGCTTCTTCCATGTCCAACAGAGCCAATGCCAGCCGGCTCCAAGATGGACCTGCCACTGGCCAAGGCTGAGCCCATCAGCAATGATGATGCCTTAGTGATAACATATTTAAGAAGGAAGAAAAATTATTGTGCAGGAATAATTGTGGCTGCAGAAGAGAGAAGTGGGAATATGTGAGAGGAACAGCCCTGCAGACACCAAGGTCAGTGAAGACGAAGGTGGAGGAGGTGCTCCAACAGAGCAGAGATTCCCCTGCAGCCTGTGGTGCAGACTGTGGTGAGATAGTCTGTCACCCTGCACCACATGAAGGTCTGTGGGGAGCAGAGATCCACCTGCAACCCATGCCAGAACAGGGGAATGCCCAAAGGAGGCTGTCACCCTGTGGGAAGGCCGTGCTATAGCAGTCTCCTGACAGGACCTGTGGCTCTGTGGACAGAGGATCCCACATTGCCAGTTTGCTGGCAGGACTTATGATCCATGGAGAAACCAGAAGTCCATTCCTGAGGGACTACACCCCGTGGGCCTCTGGTGGTCTAGTGGTTAGGGTGCAGGACTCTCACCACTGTGACCTGGGTTCGATTCCCAACCCCCCGGGCAGATGGAGCTCGTCAGCCTTGTAAGGCCATCCATCTAAGAGAA
>NW_016690289.1:2134585-2191247 GCF_001604755.1 Lepidothrix coronata
GCGACCCGGAGTGGGCAAACAGGGACATGGCTCGCCAGTGAGGGCATTTTGCATGGCAGTTCGCACAGGCAGGGTAACCAAGAAGGGCACAACCACTCTCCTGGCTCTTGGTAGGTTGTGTGGTAGATGTGTGTGTTTTTGTTTGGTGGCTGTGTTTTTTTGGTTTTTCATTTTTTGTTTGTTTTTTTTTCTTCTCTCTCAAACTCAACTAGCTCCAGCAATGGTTTCCAAACGATCAAAAGCCATTGCTGCTGCTGCCAGCAGCAGTATTCTAACACAGACAGAACCCCCCAAGAAGGATGCAGCTGTCCAGGTCACTGGCTATAGGGCATGTCTGAGCCTGATGTTAGTACCAGAGGACAGTGCAAAAGACACCTGCATACGGTGCAGTCAGGTGAATGATTTGCTCTATTTAGTGACAGAGCTTAAGGAAGAAGAAGAGAGGCTAAGGAGTATTAGGGAAAGTGGAAGGGAAATACACTGGTGGAGTCATATCCTTTTGACCCCAAAAGAAGTTCAGCAGAAGTTGGAGAAGCCCTGCCTCTCTTGCCATCAGGCAGATGGAACAGACCAAGTAGATGGGGGGGAATGGAAACACATCAAGGAGGTAAAAGAATCCCCTTCCTACCCCCATCACCTCCCCAGGTGCTGTTAAAGAATGAGGCCCTGGACCTAGAGTGTCAGGCAGATGACACTCAAGAAGAAGATCTGTCTGGAGGGTCTCTCAGTTGCACCCCATCTATTAGATGGATCACAACTGCAGCTATTAAGAAAAAATGAAGGGTAGTTGTAGTTGGTGATTCCCTTCTGAGTGGAAGTGAGGGCCCTGTATGCCAACCAGACCCATCCCACAGGGAAATCTGCTTGCCTTCCTGGGGCTGGGCTGAGGGATATTAGCAGGACACTCCCCAAGATAATTCATCACTCTGATTATTACCCACTGTTGGTAGTACAGGTTGGCAGTGATGAGATCAATAAAAGAGGTACCAGGGCAGTTAAAAAGGACTTTAAGGCTTTGGATCGATTAGTTGATGGGACAGGAGCACAGGTGGTGTTTGCCTCAATTCGTGCGGTAGCAGAGTTGAATGAGGGGAGTAGAAAAACCCATTTTATGAATAGGTGGCTAAAGGATTGGTGCCACCAACAGAATTTTGGTTTTTTTGATCGTGGGGCAAAATATGGTACTACACCTACTAGAGTCAGATGGGCTTCATCTACCTAGCAAGGGCAAAAGAACCCTAGCTTATAAGTTGTCAGAGCTGGTCAAGAGGGCTTTAAACTAGGTTTGAAGGGAGAAGAGGTTGAAACCAGACTCTCCTGAGAAGAGCCTAAGTGTGGAAAGCCAGGGTTAGGAGTGATAGTAGCAGCCCAGCTGAAGTGCATGTGCACTAATGTGTGCAGTTTGGGAAACCAGCAAGAGAGATGGAAGGCACTGTGCAGCAGGAAAGCTATGACATAGTCGCCATCACAGAAATGTGACAGGATGACTCACATGACTGGAATGCTTCAATGGATGGCTACAAGCTCTTCAGAAGAGATAGGTGAGGTAGGAGAGGTGGAGGGATGGTTCTATATGTTAGAGAGCCTCTTAATTCTGTAGAACTCGAGGTCAGTGACGATGAGGTTGAGTGCATATGGGTTAGAATCAGGGGGAAGGCCAACAAGGCCGACATCCTGGTGGGAGTCTGTTACAGACCACCCAACCAAGATGAAGAGGGTGATGAATTATTCTACAAGCAGCTGGCGGAGGTTTCAAAATCACCAGCCCTTGTTCTTGTGGGTGACTAACCTGCCGGATGTCTGCTGGAAACTCAACACGAAGGAGAAGAGTCAGTCTAGGAGATTCTTAGAGTGTATGGAGGATAATTTCCTGTTGCAGCTGATAAATGAACCTACCAAAGCTGGGACCCCATTAGACCTGATGTTCACAAACCGAGAAGGGCTGGTGGGAGATGTGGTGATCAGAAGCTATCTGGGGTAGTGACCACAAAATGATAGAGTTTTCAATACTCAGTGAAGTAAGGAAGGGCATCAACAAAACCTCTACCCTGAACTTCTGGAAGGCAGACTACGGCCTGTTCAGAAGGCTAGTTCAGAGAGTATCTTGGGAAACAGCCCTTAAAAACAAACGGGTCTTGGAAGGATAGACATACTTCAAGAAAGAAATCTTGAAGGCGCAGGAGCAGGCTGTGCCTATGCGCCGAAAGGCGAGATGGTGGGGAAGATGACCAGCCTGGCTGAACATGGAGATTTTGCAGGAAATTAGGGAAAAAAAGAGAGTCTATCACCTTTGGAAAAAAGGGCAGGCACATGAAGTGTTTAGGAATGTTCTTAGGTCATGTAGAAAGAAAATTAAAGAGGCAAAAGCACAATTTGAACTTAATCTAGCCCCTTCTGTTAAGGACAACAAAAAGTATTTTTATAAATACATTGATAGCAAAAGGAAGGGCAAGGACATGGAGAGGAACATAGTTACCAAAGACAAGGATAAGGCTGAGATACTTAACACCTTCTATGCCTCAGTTTTCAACAAGAAGACAGGTTGTCGTCAGGACAGCTGGCTTCCTGGGTTGGTAGACAGTGACAGGGAGCCAAATAACCCCCCTGTTATCCAGGAGGAAGAAATTAGTGACTTGCTGAGCCACTTGAATCCTCACAAGTCTATGGGACCAGATGGGATCCATCCCAGTGTAACGAGGGAACTGGCAAAAGACCTTGCTAAGCCACTCCCTATCATTTCTCAGCAGTCCTGGCCCACCGGGGAGGTCCCAGATGATTGGAAGCTGGCTAATGTGACACCCATCCACAAGAAGGGCAGGAAGGAAGACCCAGGAAACTACAGACCTGTTAGCCTGACCCCGGTGCCTGATGAGGTTATGGAACAGATCATCCTCGGTGCAATCACATGACACCTACAGGATGGACAAGGGATCAGACCCAGCCAGCATGAGTTTAGGAAGGGCAGGTCCTGTCTGACCAACCTGATCTCCTTTTATGATCAGGTGACCGACCCACCTGGTGGATGAGGGGAAGGCTGTGGATGTGGTCTATCTGGACTTCAGCAAAGACTTTGACACCATCTCCCACACCATACTCCTGAAAAAGCTGGCAGCCCACGGCTTGGACAGGGGCACTCTGTGCTGGGTTAGGAACTGGCTGGAGGGCCGGGCCCAGTGAGTGGTGGTGAATGGTGCTGCATCCAGTTGGTGGCTGGTCACTAGTGGTGTCCCCCAGGGATCAGTGTTGGGCCCAGTTCTGTTTAATATCTTTATTGATGATCTAGATGAGGGGATTGAGTGTACCATCAGCAAATTTGCAGATGACATCAAGTTGCAGGGGAGTGTCAATCTGCTGGAGAGTAGGAGGGCTCTGCAGAGGGACCTGGACAGGCTGGATTAATGGGCTGAATCCAGTGATATGATGTTTAACAAGGCCAAGTGCCGGGTCCTGCACTTTGGCCACAACAACCCCATGCAGCACTGCAGGCTGGGGACAGAATGGCTGGAAAGCAACCAGGCAGAGAGAGACCTGGGGGTTCTAATCAACAGGAAGCTGAACATGAGCCAGCAGTGTGCCCAGGTGCCCAAGAAGGCCAATGGTATCCTGGCCTGTGTCAGGAATAGCGTGGCCAGCAGGACCAGGGCAGTGATTTTGCCTCTGTACTCGGCACTGGTTAGGCAGCACCTTGAGTATTGTGTCCAGTTCTGGGCCCCTCAGTTCAGGAAGGACACTGAAGTGCTGGAGAGTGTCCAAAGAAGTGCAATGAGGCTGATGGAGGAACTGGAGCACAGGGCCTATGAGGAGCGGCTGAGAGAGCTGGGGTTGTTTAGCCTGGAGAAGAAGAGGCTCAGGGGAGACCTTATCACTCTCTACATCTCCCTGAAAGGAGGTTGGAGCGAGGTGGAGGTCAGTCTCTTCTCCCAGGCAACCAGCAGTAGGACGAGAGGACACAGTCTTAAGCTGTGCCAGGGGAGGTTTAGGGTAGACATTAGAAAGAAATTCTTACAGAGAGAGTGATCAGACATTGGAATGGGCTGCTCAGGGAGGTGGTGGAGTCACCATCCTTGGAAGTATTTAAGAAGAGACTGGATGTGCACTTAGTCCCATGGTCTAGTTTACAGGGTGGTGTTGGGACTCAATGGTCTCAAAGGTCTTTTCCAACATGGTTGATTCTGTGATTCTGTGTGATTCTGTGATCCTATGATGCCTCAGAGGGTGTCTCCTGGAGTGACAGAGAACTTTTGATCTCGTTGCACAAGATTCTTGAAAGACTTTAAACCATAGTAGTGTGTATTATTCTGTTTATATATGCTTAAAAAAAATTAACTGAAACTCGTTAGAAGTGTAGGAAAGGACTGCTGGAAGGCAAATGAAGAGGATTGGTGGAATTGTAGTGCAGGATAACAAGGACTGAGTGTGTGTGCAGTACCTGCCCATAAATCCGTCAGCAGGTACATCTAAGGAAGGAAACAGCAGTATGAGCTATACAGTAGTGTTGGCAGACAACCAAATCAGTTTAAGTTGGTCATGGTAATTTAGTCAGGAAACAATGACTTTTGTTACATTTTGCCGGGGCAAGCAAAATAAGAACAGAAATATTTTGAGATAGAGATCAAAAGGGACATTATTCCATAATATTTTACTAAAGTAGGCAATAACTGGGAAAGTAATTACTAGTCTTATACTGTGAAGATTAGTCTTGCCTGTCCAGTTTGGGAAACAAAGGTGGTCTTCTGATGTTGTGGCCATTCTGTAGTTGCTGTGCAAAAATAGATTGTTAACAATTGTATCTGCTCCTCTTTCCCCACCCCCAGCTTCCGAGGGTCGTCTTTCAGTCCTTGTGAGATGGTTATTGCTGGTTGATAATTTTATTTTTTTATGCAAAACATCCAGTTCTCCTATAGGTCTTGAGCTGGTTTTGGAGTTTTGAAGCCTTGTTTTGGTTTCTTTACACCATCTGCAGTAATCTATGAATGGTACCATTCCAACACTAGTAGGTAGGTATGGCCAGTCTTCGCGAATGAAGATTTGGGAAAGGTCATTACCCTTCAAGCCTGCACAGTGGATTTTTTAGGTGAGACACAGCGTGCGCTGAACTGAGCCCACCCTTTAATCCTGAGGTTCATCTACTGGGGCCGAGCGAAGCTCGGACGGTGGCAGCGAGGTCCTCCGGACGTAGGTTTGTTTAGAGTGACCTTCTCTTAGATGGATGGCCTTACAGGGCTGACGAGCTCCATCTGCCCGGAGGAGTTCCCTGACTGGGAATCGAACCTGGGCCGCGGCGGTGAGAGCGTCACATCCTAACCACTAGACCACCAGGGGGCCCCACACTAGTACCTTCAAGTTAATCATCCAATCCATGTTCCCATGAACCTGTATCTTTAAATTTGCCACAGGCATTGTTCTTAATATTGCATATGACCTGGCAGATAAAAATAAATGAGTTGTACAGTGATCTGAAACCTTCTCGGGAATTCATTTGTTTTCTTAAAAAAACCTAACCCACATGGTAGGGCAGAATTTACTTTTATAATTAAGTGGCATCAATGAAGGATTACTCTCAGGGCATTAGCTCCTCAGTAAGCTCAAGGAAGTGAGAGACTGCTTATTTATCTTATCCTGATAAATCCTAATAAAATATTCAGATGAATGTTTCTCTGTGTGTTACTTAGTGGACTAACTTAGCATGTAAACAAATATTATAATGATTTCTGTATTTTGAAATACCAGTAAGCATAGAGATTCATAGATTTCCCCAATAACAACCTTGCCTTCTTTTGCTGTGTGAAAGTGCTTTGTCATATGTTTCTTTGGAAAGGTCAATTGAAAGGGGAATAGACCAGATTAGAGGAAGGATACAACAACGTCTGAATTTCTCAGGCAAATTGTGCATTGCCTTTTTTTCTCCTTCTTCCTTGGCAATACACTTAACACAGAGCAGCTCTAGTTTTTATAAATGAGAAATTGCTAAAAGTGTTCCAGCCATTTTGGTAAAAAGAGAATCAACTAGAAGCATGTCTCAAACCCAGTAGGTTAGGGAAAAATGTTGAAATTCAAAGTAATAAGTTACATTTTCCTTTCAATCTGTTCTTATTTCCTTAATGGTTTTATTCAAACCATGAAAGAAGAATTATGTCTATTTTTAAAGGGAAAAGGAAGTTATCCTCTTTTCCCAAGCCTCTTATGTTTGAAATTATGAAGTGGTAGCAGCCTAGCTTGAGTTCATTCTTGAGATGTGGTAATTTTTAATTTTTTTTAATTTTAAGTTGGGCTAGTTCAGCTATGCTTTTAAATGATATAGTTACTATCAGAAATAGGTCTCAAAGCTATTCAACTTTCTTTTTAATTGGCTAATATATATTTAGACATATATGACATTATTTTTTTGTACAGAGCATCCTAATAATGGTGGCTCTCTCCTGTGTATTCTCCTGCAAGTTAATTAAACTTGCTTTTTAGGATTATGACTTGCTTTGAGGTGGCTTATTGCCTCAGTCACTCCTTATCTCGCTGATGAAGGACTGTAACAGTATGCCTGCTCACTTAATTAGATGTGTGTTTGGGAACGTTAATTTGAACCATTACCACTTCTTTCCATAATAACAGAAAAGCAAATTAAAGGATTCATTAAGAGTGGCTCAAGAATCTCTAATAAAGGAATAAATAACTGTACAGGTTTGTTTCTTGCCGTTGTCTGTTCCCAGCAGGAAAGTATGAGACCTTCTTGTTAATGAGATGCTCTGAGGACTACATACTGGGAGAACATACAGGCACTGCAAAGTAATACTATATTCTTTGAACATCCATCTGGGTTTCATTGCTCGTTAAACACTCGGTTCAGGGTAATCAGTGTCTGTCCTTCCACTGATTGAACTGGACTAATCTAATCTAATCTAAAGTATGGTTTAATGTTAAATCTATGAGAAATTATCATCCTACCTCTGCAGAAAGAGAAAGGTCTTTCTCCTCCTACTGCTTCTCTTTTCTATCTTGCTAACAGGTACCTGAATATTTTTAAAAGCTCATGCTTTTTACCTCTCCTGCTCATGTCTGGTTCCACTATGCAATTTTCTCCTCCTTTGCACCAACACTGGTAATAGTCTGGTTGCAGAGTAGCACTAGTCAGTTCATTAAGTCCACAAAAATCACTTGTTTTCTTGTGCTGATTTAATGTCTTGGCATTTTAATTAGAGTAGCTAACATGATGCATCATCAGAGAAGCCCTGGAGTTGACTCAGGGTAAGATGAAAAGAGAAATGGCAGTGGTAAATGGAACTTCTTTGGCAGAGAACACTGCTATTTCAGTGTAAGCTGCCTTTAGAAATTGTGGGCCCCCTGGTGGTCTAGTGGTTAGGATGCAGCACTCTCACCGCTGCGGCCCAGGTTCGATTCCCAGTCAGGGAACCCCTCCGGGCAGATGGAGCTCGTCAGCCCTGTAAGGCCATCCATCTAAGAGAAGGTCACTCTAAACAAACCTACGTCCGGAGGACCTCGCTGCCACCGTCCGAGCTTCGCTCGGCCCTGGCGGATGAACCTCAGGATTAAAGAGTGGGCTCAGTTCAGCGCACGCTGTGTCTCACCTAAAAAATCCACTGTGCAGGCTCGAAGGGTAATGACCTTTCCCAAATCTTCATTCGCAAAGACTGACCATACGTGTCTTTAGAAATTATATCAGAAGAGTGGTATTCTGAAGGTACCTGTATTTAATTCAAGTCATGACTTAATATATGCACACTTGATGTGTGCTGGAAGTAGTACATGTCCTGCCGCAGAATGTGGCAAGTTATATCTACTGTTGGTTCCGTGTTTGACCACGTTCTTATTTCAGTTAGCTGCTCCTTTCTTTCTCAATGAGTGTTAGTCCAAACACAGCGTTTCTGCCCTACACTTCCAGCAGTTTGCTCCTTGCTGAACTTGGATGCGTGTGTGTGCCTTTACAGCACTGAAATGCAGGGCAGGGAGCTACCAGCTGGCCAGAGGCTGACAGATATGATATACAAGTCCTAGAGAGGTATCACATAGAGCTGCAGTCAGTTCTGTGAAGGACTCTCAACTGCTTCTGAAACTCTGTTGCCTTGCATTAGTTACTTACAGTGCCCTTATGGATTAATTTGAGTCACTACACTCATGTTGTGAGAGGATTGATCAGATGCTAAGTAGGTGTGTAGGTCTCAGTCCTCATTCCAAGTGTGCAATCAGAAAATTTAACAGTGCAATGATGCACACTGAGCACGACCTTCACCTCTCAAAGTTTGATGGGAGCAAGATTGCGTTTTATATAGAGATTTGTTAACATCATGTGCTTCCCTTGGTATGAATCCTGCTTTTGTACGTCATGTACAGTGAGCCATTTGGGCCATTTGGGCCATCAAGCTTAGATTCTCCTTCCTTTAGTACCTTTAGCATTAATGTGATCACTTACAAAATTTTTTGATAATTTTATTGTTGCAATTTATTTTCTTAATAAAATAAGAAAAATTAAAAAGAATCCAAATGTTTGCTACATTAGACTTTTAACTTTCTCCCCCAACCTTTCTCCCACAAAAAACCCCAAACAGTTCAAGAAAACTGTATGTGCTGAACTTGGTTACTGTAGGAGAAGAGACTACAAAAAGTTTAAACTGTCTAAAATTTCTGGTTTTAAGCCCATTTCCATTTTTTTGGAGGAGATATAACAGCTGCATTTGAATTTAATTTCAAATAATCTTGAAAATAAACAGATTAATATATTGAACAATGAAATGGTAACAACACCACATAGAATTTGCATGGCTCTTAATATGAGTGGATATTGTGTAGTATATGCAATATCTTCCAGAATGTAAAAACTGGAGGCGTGTACTTTGACATATGTGTGGTAGCAATAAAATAATATTACTGATTTGGTTAGCCAAAGTTATGAAGTACAGGATTAAGATTTTGGTTGAGGTGATATTTCAGGATAAAGTTGAATCTAAAGACATCTTACTAAATAAATAGCTGAATAATCTCCTGGATTCATCTATACTAAAGCATAATATTTAGAAAAATCCTTGATCTGCATGCATTGGAGGCAGACAGGTGGCAAATATTCCAAGGCCATTGTCAGCTGGGGAACTTGAGTGCTGTATGTGAGAAGCCGGGGCCAACAGGAGATGTTAATGCATATTTGAGATGACATGGCACGATGGGACTTCAGGAAGAGGGTGAGCTCCAGAGCTTCAGGAGCCACTGGTGCCTTTCTGCTTTTTCTGGATATGCCCAGGGCAAGAAATACATAGAAATGATGCCTGGCTGTTGTTGAAAATCTGTGTGGGAGTCCTATGTTCTAGGATCTCCAGTCATTGCTGAGGTTGAGTGAGGAGGCACAGAGAAGTGAATGTAGTAAGATTTGGTAATCCTGAGGAGCAAACATCAGAGAAGGAAATCAGATTTTAGAATGGATTAATTTAATGGTTAATGGGATTCTTTCCTAATAGACTACAGTAGTGTTTTTCTTATTCTGTTTGATCAACTCGTTGTCTCACTGATCAGCCTGTGATCACCTGAGTCTTCCCTTTGCCCTTTTAAATGTTACTAAAACATGGATCATCTTCATTCCTCAACAACACCTGTAATTCTAGAAATTATTTAAAAAGAGCAATAAGGAAAAAAAATCACTTCTCCATAATTTTTAAATTGAATTATCATGACCTACTAGTCTGAAAATATTTAAATCTGTGCATATGCTGTTTTCACAGCTTTAACGTTTACCAGTAAGACGCTCATTTCATTATTCTGATTTGCTGAGGCTTTCATTTCCTGCAAAGTGCAGACAAAATATTACTTTTGACTATTCTTCTTTTTATTATTGTAAATTGACCGTTTTCATAAATGGTTCAACTAGACCACTTTGATTAGGTTTCTCTTATTTCCAGTGTTTCATCGCTGGATTTTTCAGGTATTTTTCCTATGGTTTCTTAATATAACCAAATGAATTTTCTACATCATATTTTTTAATTTATATTGATTATCTCCTTTTGTCCTATTCTTAAATTTTTTTTTTAAATTTTATTTCCAATTGCTGATTTTACTACACTGCAGAATTAGAATTGGCTGCTACACAGAACTTCACCATCTTAATTGTGGAATTGTGACTTTTTACTTAATGGTTGATTCTTCCACAGCTCATACTTTTCATTTTCACTTGTAATATTTTTCCTTCCAACAAATTAAATAAAATTTTCTTCTTTCAGGTGAAATAGTTTCTTGAAAGAAGTGAAGAGAAAGGAATCTCTTACTGGTTTATTTTCAGGAGATTTGTCAGCATGTCTGGTCTTACCTTGAGTTTCTGAGTTTGTTGCAACCGCTATTTTTTGATTCAGACTTCCAATTGCAGATGCATGTGGGGGCTGAGGATGGGTTTTGGAGGTTTTTATGCTATGTTATGGCATATATTTTGCCATCTTTTTTTTCAAAAGCTTCGTCCTGAATCCATGTTTTCCTGAACTGTATGTGCCATCTTAATGTTCTTCTAATTCATGTCTGTGTTTAATGCAAGAGTATTTATTATTGTTCCATTCAGCTTTTATAACTTGCAATTTCACAGAGAAAAGGGTAAAATGCTGGATTTAACAACCATTACTAACCTGATATACTTTTGAATCTTTATGGGTTTTCAGTTGTTTTTTGACACAGACTTGTTTAGGAACGTAAAGAAGATTAGTTTTGTACTTTTATCTGTAGTCACACTGCAATAAATTAAAATATATTGTCATCAAGGACGTGACTGGAGCACGCTTTTTGTGTGTTTTCATTCAGTTCCCACTGATATCAGTGGAAGTCTTTGCCCTTGGATTTGAACAGGCTCATGACTAACAGGTTTTAGTAATCATAGTTGAGCTAGAAAAGTTGTTCAGTGCCATGAATGTAAAGCAAAATGCTTATTGCCTGCTAGATCTCTGAAGGAGTACAGGATACTGCTTTTTCTCAGTGTTAGTTGTGTTTTCTTCTCATTAAGTGTCCTTCTGTTTGCAGATTTATGTAACATATTTGCTTTCCTCATTCATTAAGCACCAAATGAAAACAAATTTGCCAATTATCACCACTGTCAAATCACTTTAATTCCAGCATGCAAAGTTGTATTTGTCTTGCTTATTATTACCATATTTGGAAATGAGACAGGCCTGTGTGCTAAGAAGTCTGTATCTGTGTTTCAAAAATGTAATTTCATTCTTATTTCGCATCCTTTGTTGCCTTCAAGCATAAATGCACTAGAATAAAGCTGACCAGAGGTCGAAAAATGGTGGTCCAGGGCATAATCTCAATAACACATTGCAAAAGTGTTGTCACCTATGTCACCGTAACAGCTCTGCAGATGTAATGAAAATTGGCACTGACTTTTTCTTTGCACTGACAGATATATTAATTCTACATTTCCATTGTGCTTTTTTACTGGCATGCCTTTTTTTTTTTCTTATTTTTTTCTCATATGTGCCCTATCTGAATGAGTGAATGAGTTCTCGCATGTTAGAGATGCACGTCTTAGAATGTTCAACTGTTGTATTTGTGGAGCTAAGTGTAGTCCTGCAAGTTTTACTGAAATGGGCCCATCTAGGTAGGAAGAGCCCTGATTGCTCTCGGAGTGCTAGTTTGCCACTTATCCTAGCATTATTTGTGTAGTCACAGCCAATCTGTGCTGTCCATTTGCCCAGTTTATGTTGCTAAGGTGTAATGTTGTACTGTCTCTTGCACATTGCTATTCCATTTTCTTTCTGTTGGTTTTATGAAGCTGAAAATAATATTTTAATTGGTTATTGGCAGCCACAGGAAGTTGAAAAATGTCAACTAATTAGCTCAGTCTCTTGACTCACTCACATGAAAATATACATTTTAGTCTCACTAACACAGGGTGAATTTTTCTAATATCACACTGAATATATTAATATGTAGAAGTGTTGTGCTCTACTGAATAGGGTACAAATCTCATTTTTCAAGAAAAAAACAAGGGAAATGTTGAATCTCTGTTTTTTTTCAGGCTGACAGTATGTTTATGCATTTATTAGTTTAGAATTTTTACATTTTGGGACAATAGATTACTTTTTAATAGGCTGAAATGATGTCAGAATGAAAGACCATAAAAAGACATTAATAATTTGATAATCTGTCCTAAAAAGGCCTCATCACAGATAAATCTTCAGTAGATATCTGAAGATAAAGTACACATACAGATGGAAATGACACTACATGAAGTACTGACCCTAAACTTAAAAGTGTGAGCCACACTGTCTGCTCATATATTCTGCAACAGCGACTGCATTTGTAGGGTGAGATGGGGCATTTCTGTGCCACTCTTGTAAGTCTGATACACTGGGTTAAGAAAACAGTTTATACCTGCTGGGGATGCAGTTTGGTTTCTCTGGAAGAAAAAAAGTTTTCTTTCTGTAGGTGAAAAAAAATATTTGCAACAGCAATGAAGTAGGTTTCTATGATATCTGGAGTGAAAGTAGTACAGTGACAATTGATGGAAATGTATATATACTGAGATGAGGAGCACACTAAGTATTTATGTTCCCTGCTGAATAATTCTGAGCAAGACATTTTGCAGAAGTTATTTTTTTGTCCTTACAGAGAGGGTGGAGATGTGTTAGAAATGCATTGCTTCCTGGTGTTTTGGTGAAAGTCTTTCAAGTCCACTTGCATGTAGCTTGTTGGTGAAGCTTTGTGTAAACACTGTTCTGCAATGTACTGTTTTCTTTGTTTACCCAGTTCAGGTCTCACTCAAACCCAAGTATTTTAGTTATTTCTTTGTGGTGATTTACCTGTGCTAATAATAAATATTCTGTCTTTATTTTACTTTATCATGAATTCTTGCCCTTATTAGGCCGACTCCTGTATTTTTAGTAACCCTCTTTAGCAATACTCCTAGGAAAAACTAGTGACCCGATTCCTGTACAGCCACAATTTAAGTAGACCATAGAAGTACCAGAGTTGATAAATAAATACACATAGCTGTTTCCCAAAGTCCATAAATTAAATTTGCCATGACATTGATTGTGTTTCTGAGTAAGACACAATTTGGTTTTGTTCCTTTCTGCTTCCCTACTGTCTCATTTAAAAGAAATTAAGAGGGATGTAAACTGCAGGTCCTGACCATCTGTGCCCATTAACAATACCTCATACCTCTTTGGAAAGAATTTTTATCTCAAAATGTGGCCTAATTTTAATTTTGATTACACTTCTACTACTCGCATGGAGGTAATATTGCAGATAATCTGTGAATATTGCAAATATTTAAAGTTTAAATTTACTCATCTCTTTATCATGTGTTTTTTGTTACTTTCAGTGAATCTGTTAAAATCTTATAAATTGATGTTACAGATATTTTATGACTAAATTAAAATTGAAGTAATTTATATTATTATTTAAAAATTATTTAATCTCTAAGACATAATCACTCTGTAGTGGCATTGGAAAATCAAAATTGATTTAAATAAGGTAAAAATTAGGCAGACGAGGACTGAAGAATGTTATTTCTGTGAAAATGTAGGAAAAAAAACAATAATGAAAAGAAGAAGTGTGAGAAGAAACTAAGAAAGAAACAAAAAAAATGGTGCAGGAGGGATATGGACATGGAACATAGAAAAGCCGTATTCAGACCTAGCAAAAAAGACAATCTATGCTAGGGAAGGATGTGCTGAAATCAGCTGAAAGATGGTGTGATATTTGCTCATTTTTTTGAGGGTCGCGGGCTGACACCATGAGGGCTACCAATGCACTTGGTTTATCAGAACATGGGTAACAAGACAGCTGCTTTAACTCGATAGACACAATGTATTAGAAGGAGTTGTGATAGCATGCACCTATTGCACCAGTATGGACTGGAGGAAGTAGTTTTGGTCAGTGGGGCACCCTCACCTTTCTGAGTCTACCAACCCCATCCTTTCCCCAGGTTTCAAGCAGTGCCTTTGTGTAATGTCTTGCGGTTTGCCTGAACTCTTCCCAAGTTCTGTAGCTGCAGTGATATTGCTGTTTAGAAAAAGTGGAGTGAGAAATATTTTTGCAATAAACACACAGGCTTTTGAAAATGCTTGGTTGGTTTGTGTGTAGTTCCTGCTGTCCGTGGGGAAAAAAAATCTCAGGTTTCAAAGAAATTAAATCATGTATGACAGGACTTCATTCAGAATTGTATAAGCTCTGAGGCTTCTATAGGTAGTCCATCATACTGGGATCCTTTGCTTCAAACTTTACATATATGTGGCTGAGCTAATTGCATCTCTTTGTGGAGAGAAATGGACAGCTTTAACCTACCTGTCCTCTTATTCTCATGTAGATATCTGACCCTGGTGAAATGAATCTGCCAAAGCACAGAGTATTTCTTCACATTGATTCTAAAGGAAGACTGGAGCAATGAATCAGATGTACATTCATGCAGTATAAATATCTACATTATTCACATTCAGCCAGTTCTTCAAACCGAAAATCTGTTTTAGAAATTAACTTAATCCTTAGCCCAAAGGGCTATACATTAAGACAGTCCCTGAAAGAATTTGAAGCCCTGAATACCTGTTACTTTTTAATTTTTTTCCTGTCTTTTACATGCATTAATTTTGCTTTTATTTAAACACTAGCAACACTTTTTTAAGCAACACTAGTAACAATTAATTTTTATCTACTATTTTTTTAACCCCAGAAACTACCTCTTCAGATTGAACCTTGAGGATCTCTCTCTAATACAGGTATGTTTTATTTATTTCCTTAGTTTCTCTGGATGATGTAGGTAAGCAGATGTTTTAAAGCAGATAATCAAGATATTCATAAGCTTCATGACTACACATAAATATGCATCTGTTTTTGTCCTTTTTGAGGCCTCTTATTATATAAGTCATATTATCCATTTTAATTCTGGATTAGCCTTTGTCCCAGGCAATACAGACCTAGTGTTATTCTGCTGTGATTGCTTTAGAGTGGATTTTCATAGTCTTTTCATTAATGCAATTTAAAATTAACTACATTTAGATTCAGTACTGTCCCTTTCAATTCATAAAGTAATACTATATAGTTGAACACATAAAAGTAAAATGCATTCAGGTAAGGCCATCCTTGTGATTTGTAGAACATTTTGTGTATGATTTAATTAAGTTTACAGACTTTATCTACCTTCCTAAACTACTAGAAACAAGATCTGAAGTTAGCTTATATTTAACCAAAATTGCAGTATTAATAAATATTCAATTTTTTTTGCTAATATTTAAGGCTGTGACACACCAAGCACTTTTAATATACAGAATTCGGGCTGTCTACTTTCACCTTCTGTGCCATGCTCAATATCCTGGCAAATAATTTAAGTCCTAAAGATTCTCGTTGCGAGACTGCATTCAGAGGTCTCTGATGATGCCATTATAGTTTATCCTGCTAATTCATAGATTGAAGTTCACGGCTTTTCTCTGTTAGAATATGTATCGATAGGCTAAATTCACTAATTAGGAAGAAATCTGGAGATTACAGAGATTTATAATTGTGCTGAGTAACTCAACCAGACATCCCCTCACCCCAATCAGCAAAACAATACAAAATGAGCACAGAAATCATACTGTGAAGTTATACTGGGTTACTAGGTTTTAGTCTTATGAATGTTAAGAAGCCTTTAAACAGTCTTCTCAAGCTGACTTTTGGTAAAGTTTCTTATTCCATCTTCAGTGTTGTAGCACCACTGATTTGTCTCTATATCTTCAAACGTTTTTCCACAAACCTTTAGAGTACTTGTGTTTCTAAATCAAAATGAAAGTGTGAATTTTTTTCTTTCACCAGCATATCTTTACTATCCATACACTTAATCTTCAAGTTTTTTTCCCTAATTTTCAAGCCTGTCATTATGACTCCTTCATATTTTTCCTTCACAGATTTTTTCTTCCTCTTCTTTCCCTCTGCTTCCCTTCTGGTTCTGTTAGAGTGCCCTAGAACAGCCAGTATTCAAAAGATGTATTTCCTTGGGTGTGCGAGTTCTGGCAGCTCCAAATCAGCTGTGAGGGGGCTGAAGCCTTTGTTTTGATTTTTAAGTTGTATTGTTTAGGACTTCCAAACTAACTAAACGACATATTTAGGTTGTTTTGTAGTCTGGTATTATGGTTGAAAAGATAGGGGAAAAAAGTGAGAAACAAAGCAGAAGTTATATGAAATCCTTGCAAAACAGAATGATGGAATTTCAGAGGAGAAATAAAGCAGATCATGGTTTAACTCAATATTCTATGTGCTAGTTAATATTTGTTTGCTGAGGGACTGAATGCTTTGACACTTTATGTATGGACAGAAGAAATTTGCTTTTAGCATTTTTTTTCTTCACACAGTTTTTGTTGTAATGATAATGCAAAAAAAACCTAATTCTTCTGCTTATGTTGCTTACTTTGATTTTTTTGCATGAACCAGCCTTTGTAAAAACATGCAGATGTTTTACAAGCTAATAAACCATGCTTTCACATCTGGAAGAAAAGTTGCATGGTGAAGTGCTAGCTGTAAGAAGCTTTCAGTGTTGCTCAATAACAAGACAAAAAGGCTAGAAACAAGACAACCTATACATCTGTTGTTTAAGTATCTTAGAAAATTGCTCAAGGTCTGTCTTTGTTATTGTGTGTTGGAAGTGGGAGAAAAATTACTGACTTTTCCTCCTGCATGGCAAATACTCTCAGCATGAAAGCAAATTGGAACAATTTGCATCCTCCTTTTCTACAGTTTTCAATCAGACTTCTATAACTGTTTATTTTCTTTAATTGATGCATTTTGGTTTTTTTTTGTTTTGTTGTTTTTTGGTTTTGGTTTTTTTTTGTGTGTGTGTTTTTTTGTTTTGTTTTGGTTTGGTTTTTTAGTTTGATTCATCAGTTGAATCTTTCTCATTGTACCTTTCTGTTTGGAAAAAAAAGGGAATGCCTCAAACTTTTGACCATTGATGCACTTCAGTTATTTTTGTCTAAGCAAGTTTCCTCGTCTGTCATGCCTAAATGTCTCTTAGAATATGTTGTTAGTTTTTGCACATGCTGCCAGTGTGAAGACAATAGGCTTCTTGTTACATGTAACAAACTGGAACAGTAATAATCTCATAGCAAAAAAATCTTTGCAAAATTTTGTTTACAAATTTCTATGTATTTTTGAAAATCAAGACATTTTATAAATAAAGTATTATTTTGGAATATTATCAGATTTTTTTTAATAGGAAAGCTCTCTAAAGAGGCATAAATTTAAATAATGATTTCTTGTTTGCAAACTTTTGCAAAAATTACTTTGGGCTGAAGTATGTGTAAGTCCTATTTTTTACGAGTGTATGCCTGGAAAATAGTTTGGAAACTCAAGATAACCTTCCTTTAAAAATATAAATAAACTAAGAAAAAAAGTCCACCAAAACTAAAACCAGGCAGCCATTTGAAATGCAAGTTATCACAAAAGAAATGCAGAACAGAGATTCATGTATTGAAAGGGTGCAGTTTCAGTTTAGTGAAAGTTAATCCCTTGTAAAAGTGAGGGTTAGAGTGCTACTAGACTGCATGAGACAGGATGTGCATTTAAACGTGAGCTGGGGACATGCACTGAGATACCATTGCCCATTGTGAGTACATCAAAATTGTCATCCTTCATGTCATGGTTCTGTGCTCTGTACTTTATAGGAAGAGCATGTTGTTTGAGTAAGCAGGTTTCATATGATAATATCTTTAGCAAACCAGTATTTGATGTATCTCAGCAATTTTCTTTGTGTAGCAAAAAAAGGAGGGTACAGCAAGTGAAAGCCTTTTAAGCTCTTAACGGAGAAGCCTAAGAGTCAAATTGTTCAAAGCTGACTGTTGGAACAATGCATGCATAATGATTATGGATTAGGAAAGAAGCACTCATTGGGCTGTGGTTGTTGAAGGGCAAATATTTTATCACTAGCTACAGCAATAGTAGGCTTACAGACATAGAAGGCCTGACTCTGCATGGATTTGTTTTGTGAGCTTTGCTTTGTTATCACTCACCTCAAGCAACAGTAGAATGATCCATAAAAATGTTGGCCAAGATGAAAGCTGTATTTCCTGAAAACTTTGTTGTTTTTCTTGAAATATAAAAGCAGAAATCTAAATAGTAGTGTTTAAATGAATACATTTTTTTTCAAAAATATTTTTTAAAAAAGATGATGTCTAGCAAAGGTCAGCATTAATAGTGGGCTTTTGACATCATGTGGAGGATGTCTGTCACAAGTGTCTGTTTTAACCTTTTTTTTTTTTTCCAAGTTTTTTGGAAAGAGAGCTTCTAAATTCAAACATTTGTTTGTGTCTACCTGCATGACAAGTTTGCTAATGTGTCTGTAAAGAGTGAAAAGCTATACTTCCTTTATAGGCCTTTATAAGTCTTTATGCCACAATTGCCATAAACATTTTTACAAGCCAGCATGCATAAACTTTTCATAAACCTGATAGAACATATGCATCTTTTATTCTTCCATAAGATGAACTTCTTTACAAACTGAGGTGGTTAAGGCATTTACACGGCACATGCTTGAGTTTGCTCATAAAATTTTCCAAAGACAACTGAGGTGACTAAGTTGCAAAGTGACCAAAAGATGATAGTTTGCAGATGCAAAATTCTGATTTCGAGCTAGGAATGAGCAAAATGTGCAGAGGTATTTGAAATGTTGTCTTAGTCTGAGTTGGTGTTGAAAGCACAGTTTCAAAAAGAAAAAGAAAAAAATAGCAAAGGGCAGCACATCTGCATATCACAATGACACCTCTATACAGTACTTCCTCTTGTTGATACTTTTATGGTGGTAGACTGTTGGATTTGATTGTATAGCAAGTGCACAGATAATTAAATTAGCCAATTGGAAATTTAAAGAAGAGTTAGAAATATTTGTGAAGCCAGAGCTAGTTCTTTGTGGCAGTTATAGATGGACTTGTTGATGTTTTAAGTGCATTCCAGTACTTTTTTTGTGATACCCTTAGTATTTGCATTATGATGTTTTCTGCTTGCAAAACAATAGTTTCTGACCAAACTTGTAACTTGGTTTAAGCCAGAAAAGGATGAATTTGGCTAGCAGTGCTTAATTTCACGTATGTCTAATCTTTACCCAAATGACCTTGTTTGCATGCAGCTGAAAGCTAGATAAAACATGTTAGATCCTCAAGCTAGACAAAATATGTTAGATAACACAAACCCTGATATTCATTTTGTGGTGTATTTGTGCAGAGATCAATTACCAGCAGACAGTGCTCCATTTCTGATTAAAAAAAATTGCTACTGAAAGAGCTGGTGTCACAGATTCACCTATATATTAATCAGAAGATGACTACTGTTCTATAAAAATATTTGGTCATATTTGACCAAGTACTGATCCACTCTGCATTATGAGTGTTCTTTCCATGCATAGGATTTTTCCATCCCCAGAGATGTAGTTACATATATTGGCTAATTGTTTGAGAGTTTTTTCTGATGTGTGATGTTCTAGGTTCATATGCAGACCGCCCATTAAAAAACTGCATAAGAGGGCATGTGAGGCAGCCAATTTGCTGTATGACTCCTCTTTTGCTCATTTCTGCTTGTTACTCATTTACACTTGGCTTCTCTAAAATTGTAAGGTTTTAGTCTCCAGAAATTGTAATTTCCTACCCTTCAGTATAGCTGAAATTTTTCATGTAAATTTAGAAAGAGTCTAACTGAAGAAAAAGAATACTGGCAAATTGGCAGGGCTTTGCTGCTTCTTTGGCTTATTGGTATGTGTTAGTATTTTGAGAGATGGGAGAAAAGAGAAGAAAAAGAAAGGCAGGCAGAGATGGAATTTTTCATTTGCTGTGTCTTTCATTGTTTTGTGCTGGTATTGAAGTACATGTGCAAGTGCATTTCTAGACAAATTAATCCATTTAGCCAAGAAGCCTACCTTTTTTTGTTCTGTTTTTTCTTTCTTAACTCTTGTTGTTAGGCTGCATTTCTTGTGTGTTTACAGTAGTTTTCTGTTCTGATTTCACAGTAAAGGAGAAAAATGGGTACTAAAATTTTCAATTCCACTGGAGTAAAGCTCCTCTTTTCTTTAGATGTTAAACATTTGTGTTTTGTTTTTAAGATAAAGGGGAAGCCTGGATCACCTGAATATCTAATATGAGTGCACTAGTTGTCACGTGAAATAGAGATGATACCAAAAGCATGCATGTACATTGTACAGCAGATGTTCGTGAAACAACTGATCTGAATTTTATAGTGGTATAATTTAGTCCTTTGGGATATTTTTTCCTGGTATGTATGGTGGTCAACCAGACTGCATTATATTCACAAAAGGTCATCGTGGAAATGTCTTCTTCTAAGAAGGTGACACCCATGTCTCCATTTCCCCAAAGACGTTGTACTGATATTGTTGCAGAACAGGAATTGCCAATTAGCATTTGTTTCAAAAGAAATCAGGCTGCTGCTTTCCAAATGTCTGGACTGTATAGGACCGTGGCGTATTTCAGCTAATTCTGGATAAAAGCAGTATTCTGTGATAACAGGGTGATATTTATGGAGGGATATGGGCTCTCTTTGAGAACCAGCCTCTTTCAACGTAGTGAAAAAGTGCAGGAATGTTAGCACATTGCACAAAAAGAAAGTAGAAAATACTAATATAGAGACTGAAAGCAGATTGTCTTAATTCCTATATTGTCTTGCCCAGGTGGAGAGTCTGTCACAAGCAGCTGCTGATAGAGACTTTCAGCTCTTTGGCACCTAAAAGCTGCAGTGCTGAGCAATTTAGAAAAGAGATGGAATATACATTATGCTTTGGAAAAGATTATATCTGTAATACAGTATCTGCAAACAAGTTTATTGATTTTTGCTTATAGATGCTGATATGGAACTTCATTGTCTGTTTTGGCCTGTAACAACTAATTAAGAGTTCAACCACACTTCGTGTGCCATGTATATTCAAATAGCAGGCTTAAAGACAGGTCTTCTGAGTCACAGGGAGAATTGTGTTTTCCAGTACTGCAGTTCTGCTAGGCTAGGTGGGACGGAGCATAGAATGTTTTGGCTAATTCTACCATACAGGAGATGAGTTCAGCTTACACCTGTGTGTTAGGGGTCAACAGTACCTAGCATAAAGGCTGTAGTATCCTCAGAAGTTGCTTGTTGAAATTAAAAAAACCTCAACAAACAAACAAAGCAAAACATAAAATTAAAAAGCCCAACCAATAGAAAATGGTAGAGAAGCCTCTTGTCCCCTTGCCACAGGGCAGAAAAATTTAAGATACACATCTTGACCCTAAGCTCTAAGGAGCTTTTGACGTAGTGCTGTTAAAGGATGCACCCAACTGCTGAACTATGGGAAGAACTGGCTGTTTCCATAAGGCAAAAGTTCTGCTCTCTTCACTCCTAAGGAAGAGGTAGAAAAAATTTCAAGGTTAGGAGACTAGTTTTTTGCTAGTGAAATTAAGGATTTTTAAACATTCAAAGAAACAAAATAGCCTACTCTCCTAAATGATTCAGGGCACAAAGAAAGGGTCTGTGCTGCTTCCAGGATTTTACTTGCCTGGTCAACATTATTCTGTCCAGTGCAAGAGGTGAATTGTTGCTCCTAAATGTTTGATAGAGTCACTTCTTAGTCAAAGAATAGAAAGCTAGTCCTGTTCTGAATTGAGAATAGAAGACTAAAGTTGTTTTGAGTTTTTCTCTGATAGGCTTATCCAATATTTTGGGACAGCTTTTGCCTTCATTTTGCCTATCCTTATTTTTCTATTGCCTTTTCCTGTTAGTTCTTTTCTGCTTTGGCATATATTGTTTTACCCATCCCAGATGGTACCACAATATGATGTTTCTGCTGTCATATCTGGGAGACATAAATCATGTCAAACTATGGAAATCAATCAATTTATTAAATTTGAACACTAAATGTCCTTTGAAATATCTGGATTTAGACATGTATATGAGAGTTTTGTATGAAATTTTTGGTTCAGCTGTTATTTTGGATTTATTTATTATTGGACTGGCAAACTGAAAACATGATTTATTTAAGTAATATACTGACATAATTAACAATGTTATTTCTCTTAATTGCTTTCTGGTTAAGACTATGGCCTTTAGAGGGCAATTTGCTCTACTGAGCATTTGGGAATTGCACATGATCTGTGGAGGTCTGAGTCCAAACACCTCTTGAACTCTGTCAGGCTTGGTGCTGTGACTGCTTCCCTGGGGAGCTTGTTCTAGTACCCATCCACCTGCTGGGTGAAGAACCTCCTTCTAATATCCAACCTAAACCTCCCCTGACACAACTTCATACCATTCCCTTGAGTTCTGTCACTGGTCACGAGGGAGAAGAGATCAGTGCCTTCCCCCATTCTTCCCCTCATGAGAAAGTTCTAGACTGCAATGAGGTCTCCCCTCAGTCTCCTCTTCTCCAGGCTGAACAGACCAAGTGCCCTCAGCCGCTCCTCACACAGCTTCCCCTCAAGGCCCTTCACCATCTGTGTTGCCCTCCTTTGGACACTCTCTAATGGCTTAATATCTTTCTTATATTGTGGTGCCCAAAACTGCACACAATATTCCAGGTGAGGCCGCCCCAGTGTAGAGCAGAGCAGGACAATCCCCTCCCTCAACCGGCTGGCGATGCTTTGCCTGATGCCCCCCAGCACATGGTTGGCCCTCCTGGCTGCCAGGGCACTGCTGACTCATGTTCAACTTGCCATCGACCAGGACACCCAGGTCCCTTTCCGTGTCACTGCTTTCCAACATCTCATTCCCCAGTCTCTATGAACATTTGGGGTTGCCCCATCCCAGATGCAGAATCTGGCACTTACCTGATTTCTCAGTCCTGTAATTTGTCAAGGTCTCTCTGCAGGGCCTCCCTGCAGGGACTCCTTGGGAATCAACAGCTCCTCCCAGTTTTGTGTCATCTACAAACTTGGTTAGTGTCCCTTCCAGTGCTGTATCCAAATAATTTATGGAGATGTTGAAGAGCACAAGGCCCAGGATGGAGCCCTCCAGAACCCCACTAGTGATGGATTGCCAGTCTGATGTTCCCTCATTCGCTATTACCGTCTGTGCTTGACCTGTGAGCCAATTGCTCACCCATCTCATGATGTGTTTATCCAACTGTGGACTGGACATTTTGTCCAGAAGAATCCTCTGAGAGACAGTATCGAGTGCTTTGCTGAAATCCAAAAAGATGACATCAACTGGCTTCCCTTGATCAGCTAGGTGTGTTAGCTTGTCATAAAAGGAAATTAGGTTTGATAAGCAGGACTTTTCACTCATGAAGCCATGCTGGCTGTGACCAATGACTGCATTGTCTTTCAGGTGTTTTTCAATATCTCCCAGAATACTCTTCGTCATTGCTTTACCAGGCATAGAAGTGAGACTGACAGGCCTGTAGTTTCCAGGTTCCTCCTTCTTGCCCTTCTTGAAAAATCAGGACAACTTTTGCCAGTTTCCAATCAACTAGGACCTCTCTGGATTCCCCAGGCTGCTCAAAAATCATCAAGAGAGGTTTTGCGATGACATCAGCCAGCTCTTTGAGGATACTGGGATGAATCCCATCAGGCTCCTTAGATTTGTAGGGATTCAGCTGGAGCAGCAGATCCAGCACAATTTCAGGGCTGACAGAGTTATCATTCTCACAGTCATGGTCCTCCAGCTCAGGGCACTGAGACCCCCTTGGTCTGTCATGCATGTTGAAGACAGAGGCAAAGAAAGCGTTTAAACATCTCTGCCTTGTCTCTGTCCCTGTTTGTGAGGGGACCATCCTCATCCTGTAACAGACTAGGGTCTGTACTTAGGCCTGCTCATGTATCTTGAGATATTTATGATATTTTATCTTGATATAAGTAATGACAACAATATAATTCAAAGAAAACAAGTGAATTAAAGAAAAAGAGTTTTACTAGAAGTTAATATTTATGCCTGCAGTTATGTGTCTGTTCAATTCTGAAAATTACCTCCTTGATGAAAACCTATTAGTCTTTTTCCCAGGGTACGGCTACCACTGTAGTAATCAGAAATAGCCACAAAATTGTTTGTGTTTTGGTTTAGGTATAAAATTGTCTGATTCGGTTAGGTTTATTAAAGATCAAATGAAAGACCTGAGAAAATCTCAGAATTCCATGTTTATGTGGGTACCCAGGATAAAACAATGTTATGGTAATCAATTCTAGGAAAAACCAGTAACTGGGTCAGAAATAAAACAAATTTCTGTTAATTATTAATTAAATAACAACTTCATTGTGGCATTGACCATTTTTTGTGGTATGTGATTCATACTTAATCATGTGATTAATACTTAGTTTCTAAATGAAAACTAAGGTGAGCATGAGTTTTCAGAATTTTGAAATCACCTTGGAGAAAATTTGATTAATTAGCGAATATTTCTGGGATTGGGTCAGATATTAAGTTGAATCTCTCCTTTCCACTGTTTTAAAAAAATATACAAATTTATGCTCTTATATTTTTTTGACTTTATAAACATTTAAATTAAGCATTTTAAATTAAATACAGTGGCTGGTATTTGCACTTCACACTGGTTTCTGTTAATTGCATTTAAATATGAATGACAGAATGCATTCATTCTGAAGCCACAGTGGAAAAAGCAGAAGCTGCCCAATATTTGTACATACCGTTGCTTTTAGAATATCTATCTGTGAGAATCCTGCTTATAAGGGTTATAGCCTGTAAGCTCCAAGTTTTTGCCTAGATATTTTGACAATTCTGGGCAGCGATTCTGTGCCTCCTTACGCTCATCTCAGGGAGCTGAAAAGATGAAAGGTCAAACTGTTCCTTACTTTTTTCCCACTTTGTTACTATTAGAAGAAAATGAGATCTAATGGTTCTTTTTGTTACACATAAGAATTTTGTGTACTGTTTTGTCTGAATATCTGGGCAATAAAAACACTTGAATTAAGTTTTATACTGTCAAGCACACACAAAACCTTTTGCAGTGGCTTTTTTTTTTACTTTAATTAGGCTAGGATTAATTAATGAAGCTTTTATAATATGTCAGGACAGGACTGAAGAAACAATAATTCTGTACGTTCATTGAAGATTAAAAATATGTCATCATGTATTTATAAAGACTTCTCTAGGCATGATTCCACAGTCTTTCCTCACACATCTGTCAGTAATGTTACTTGTAGAATATTGTGCTACTCAGCATGAGAAAATAAAGCTGAATGAGTTGTACTCAACAAAACTCTGCATATGCATTAACAAATAAAAGCTGAGTGGACAATTTGACATGCTAATATGTATGTAGACAAAATTCTCCATAAGCTGGCTTTTTTTTTCTCTTTTTTTTTACATAATACGATCCATACTGAAGAACAGATGGTTCAGCAAAGGCATCAGAAGACCTGCATGGATGCACAATGAGTTTTCAACTAAACTTATGCAAAAAAGGAAGTATTCTAGGGGTGGAAGCAGGGACAGGTGACCCAGGAGGAATATAGAAACTGCTGTCCAAGCAGATTGGGTTGGGATGAGGAAATCCAAGGCACACATGTAGTTGAATCCTGTGAGGGATGGGAAGAGCAACAAGAACATTATTTTAAAAGAAACAAGTCAGATAAGAACCAGCTACTGTCATGTTTCTCTTGAAATAGTATTCAGATTGTTAGACTCTAGCTTTTCAGTAAAGGAGGCTGAGAAGTAAAGTTGAAACTTGGGAACTGGTGCATGAAAAATCATGTCCAAATAATCTACAAAATCAGGCTTGCTACATAGACCAAAAATATTACTTCACTAAAATTTTTAGTTTCATTGATTTTTTCTGCTACATGGCCAGCTATGACATACAAAAGGAAGAATTGTTTTTATTTTAAATTGGAGAGGAAGAAAAAATGTCAAATCATTCTTATTTCTATAAAATTATATATAAAATATAAGAAATTATTCATTGTATGAATGCATTTTAATGTAAGAGACATTAAAGTTAGGGAATAAGGAACGATAAATCTAGCCAGGTGAATGTTGAAGAAATATTTGTGTTTCCAACACCAAAGTTGCCAAAACTTCATTAACATCTGTGATGAAATAACAGGTAGCATGATGAAAAGCTGGTTTCTACAAGTTATATTCTCTCTGGGACTTGCAAGTTGTAGGGAAGAACAGCTAGACAGGATGGAACACAGGTAAAGAATATATTACTGTGAATGAATCTGATCAAACTGAAGGACTGTAAATGCATTTGAGAGTTGATGCAATGTACAAAGCTCATGCACAATGCAGTGCTATGGAAAGCCTGTCTCTGCTAATCACCCTTGTGAATTGGGAAAGAAAATACATCCTTTAGCCTGAGAAACCAGTCATGCTAGGAAAATGCATCTTTCAGATGGAGTCAGGAAGTTCACAGGAAGGAAAGTTTGATGTTTACTGTAAGAAGTAAGTAAAAATGTATTATTTGTTTTTCTTCTGGGAAAAAAAGTAATATTTATCAGACTTTTTCAGAACAGTGAGTATATGGGCAGTGCAGAACATAACAGAAAGCTTCTTGAAGTCCTTGCTGGGAAAACCAGCCATGTATAAATTCCCTGCTGATTCTAAGTAGCCAGCTGAAGGAAAAGTACCAGAAAACTGGAGGTAACCTTTTGAAAAAAAATGCACAGATTGAATCTGGTTTGTATAGGAAATCAGAGCCAAATAGATGAAAGGGCTTTAGTCAGCGTAGCCCAGGAAATGGAGTCCCATAAGATAAAGTCTGAGGAGAAAAGAGGATTAAAGCCAGTAATTTCTTCAAGAACATCTGGTCTGGCTGAACACATTGCACAACAAGCAGCCCTTTAAAAATGACCACAAAATGGTCACAAAATCAGAGTATCTCTGGAAACCAGCTAACAAGAAAAGCTTGAGAGAACAAAATCCACCTGATGACCATGCCAGAGAAGACTCATAGAGTTCTGGAGCAAGTTGGAGACAGTGCAGATATATGATGAGCAGACTTAAGGAAAAAGGTTAATGCTGTGTTTACCAGGCTGATATGCTTAATTTTCAGCCAATATTGTTACAGAACAGGTGATTGAGACTCTCCAGAAGCACATCTATATGAAGATCTCAAAATGACTGTGGATCCTGGATGTAGTCATTCAAGTTTCTTGGCTGAATCATAGTCTGCTGAGAGTTGAGTAAGGCCCAGGGACTATCTGAAGTTACTCACAACCTCTTAAATCTGCATTCAGGGTACTCTGCATTTGGGATTACACAGCGCAATGCAATTACTCTGATACCTGTGACTGACCTCTTAAATGATACAAGACTGATGCAGGCAGTGAAATGGAGTGCTTAAATAAAAATACCTTTCATGCCAAAGGTAGAAAAGGGAAAACTGAAAAAAAGAGCACCTAAATCAAATGATTCCCAAATTGCTCCTCCTGTAGGAAAACCACTGTTAATTTTCTTATGTACTTAGTACAGCTAATAAGCCTACATGCTCTTCTTATGCAGGGCAGGGTGTAAAACACAAATATCAAATCCCATTTTTAGAAGTGTTAAATCTGCTGGAATGAAACCCAATTTTGGGCCACCACAACCCCAAAGCAAAATGTAGCTAGAATAAAATTAAGACAGTTTAATTGGAAGATTGCATTGTATCAATCTCATTCCCAAAAATGAACTTGATTCTGGGATAAAACAGTATAGAGATCTCGGGAGATAAAAACCTTCCTGGATGTGATCCTGCACACTCTGCTCTGGGTGAACCTGCATTAGAAGGGAAAGTGGACCTGATGATCTCCAGAGGTCCCTTCCAACCCTTCCAATCCCCCATTCTGTGATTCTTCAGAGATGGCCACTGAAAACATCTAATGGATTGGAATAATTGAAGAGAGTAACTACTTTTCTGTCCCATTCAGAAGTAGTTTGTCATATTGCTAATAAACATTTTGGATTTCTCTGTGAAGTAGAACATCTCAAAGAGACAAGTAGGGGCTGGAAAGTGAGATAGAGTCTAGAAATAGCGTTAATAGATAGTATACTGTCTTAATAAGAGATTGACTTGTGTCTTTATCTGTCATCTGATTCACAGCATAAATTTGGATCTGTCTCTTTTGTAGCTTAATTGAATTTCCTAAACAATAGGGTTAAGAAGACACTGCTTTTTCTCATTTTGCAGATTCAAGCTCTGAGAAGCTTTTAAAGTAAATTTGTAATGAAAGTTGGAGAAGGTTTTGGTGAATTTTTTTTTTGTGTGTGTCAAATCAGCACTTTCTGTAGGCATCGTTGTTACTATTCTTAGAAAAGTCTTGGCCAGATTTAAGGTATTTGCATGGCATAGGATTATGATTTTAAGGCAAGACTTCTCAAATTTGTCTGTGTCATGCTTCTGGGATCACAGGGCAATGTGCTGTTAGTGCTGGCTAGTGTTTGTTATGCTGACAGTCAGGTCTCTCCTCTTGAATCACTGTTAAGATGAACAAGTGGATGGATTTGAATAATGTTGGTCTGCTACTCTTACAGTTCAATGTAGGTCTTTCTAGAAGCACTGTAGTGGCTGTGCATATATGCGGTACACTGGAGGTGCATTTATCTGTCTAGCATGTGGATTGATGGCAGCATTAGCTGTAGGAGCATGGACTTAGACTGTGTACCAGAATTCCTAATACCATGGGACTGGAGTAGCAGATGTTTGTGTTAATTGAAGCATATTGAGATATTCTTTACCTGTCTGTGGTATAGACATTGCTTTAAAATGCCTGTTGAACAGATAGTGTAATTACTGTGTGGAAGTTTATAAATACTGAAATTACGATTCTGATATTAATGCACTGTTATGAAAGCCATGGGAATATTGGTTGAGCTCCTTTTCCTACTGGAATCTGTTTTCCCTCCTGTTTTGTTTTCAGAAGAGGAGCACAAAGGCAAATTCTGTGACATAGGCTTCGGAGCAGTCGGACCATATGTGTTATAAGTCAGTTCAATAGAGAGGTATATAAATCTACTTTTTCTAGTCTTGAAAGTAAATAGACTGTAACAGGGACCTACAGCAATTTTTGGATAAGTAGATTGACTTCTTTTGTATTTGTCATCTGCTTAATTAGTAGGGACCTCTGTAACATGCCTGAGACCATGAAAAGTGTTTAATTCTGGACAGTGGGAAGCAAGGGCCTCTCAGGGAGGGTGTCTCATATGAGTTCTGCTGCTGTTGCTGTCATAAATACTAGGATAATTGGACTGGAAAAGAAAGTATGCTTCTTCTTGAAGAAATGACTCAGAGAGCAGCAATGTATCCCTCTTTGTCTCCCATGTATGCATTATGCAGTGCAACCACTCTGCAAAGCTCTTGTAAGGAAAAGCAAGGAGAAATGCCACCCTTACAAGACTCCATCTAGGATATATTCTTTCCTTCCCATGCTTTATTGCTAGTACCAACAGTCTATCAGGTTGAATTCTATGCTTGATAATAGAGAATCCTGAAAAGAGCTTATAAAAATGAGCTGACTGATTGGAAATCTGATGAATAATTCTGTTGGTAGACAAAGAAAAAGCAGACCTGAGGTTGCTCTTTCATTGAAGAACAGATGGGGATCTGATTACACACAAGTAATTGATTTATAAACTGATTAATGCTGGGAGTGGGTTGCTGCTTTTAATAGGCATAGCTACTTATCTCTTGATATGCTTTAGTATCTACTTAATGAAAAGAAATTTTTCATCACTTTTACTTCTTTCAGGAGGCTTTTAGCATTATTTTACAGGACCTGAGAATCAATACTTATAAGATTGGAAGCTTTTCAGCTGTCTCCATGGATAGCTATTACCTTTTGGAAGAGGAGGCATATAACATTGTTTGTATGGAAGCATCCTCCTCACATGAGTCAGTGGCAAGCCTAAATGTTTACCATCTACAAATTTCATGTCTATTGTAAACTATTACTTTCTCCATGTGGAAAGTATGAGACCCCTAATACCATTTCTGGAATGCTTACCACTCTTGCTATTGGAGGCCTATTTAATATCGTGGTCAATTTTACTGTAGTCTTATGCAAGGAATTTTAACAATTTTGCTTTCTTGACTTCACAAACTTAATACTGATAAAGATAGAGATAATGATTATAATAATAATAATTACTATTACCTAAAAATATTAAGAAATATGCTACAATATCTCTTCTTGAAGTTCTCTCCAGAGTGATTCTTGGCTTCCATGTGTTCTTATAAGACTGAACTATCATCCAGGTCTAGTTTTGCCATTTTAAACTCTGAGACTGTAGTCAGGACTTCAAGCAAGCAGAGAGGACATTTGTTCTGGTTTTAGGAAACAAACAGATGTCTCAGAAGTTTAACTCTGAAATAGATAAGGGAAAACATAATACCGAGAAGACACTAATCTTTTACTTACTCTACTGGTTCTGGACAAGACTCTGTGATAGCACTTATTTTTTTGACAAAACTGAGAGTCATGTTTTTGTGAACAGATGTCATAGCACGCAGCAGAACACAGCAGCAAGTGTATTTTAAACACAAAAGAGAAAAGCCTTAAGTAACATTAAGGAAGAGGTGAGCAGACAGTGTATTAAAAATATGTGGCCTGCCATGAAAGAACTATGTCAAATGTGAGCTGGACTATAGTTTGTTACTGACTTAGTTGTGTTAAAAACAAGTTGAGAAAATGTTTTGTGTACAGAGCTTTCCGATATAAACATTTGAAAAGTCCTTATGGGCATTATTTAATGAGAAGCAGCTTACCGTCCTTAGTATTTGTGTGGAAGTAAGTTCATGCATGATGAGTATGGAGGAGAGAGTTAATTAGAGTAATGATTGTACTGACAAGGTGATAATGTCAGAAGCCCACACAGCAGATACCAGAAACTGCATCAAATTTATGACCCTTTGTCTACGTTCTGCTTGTAGAGGAAACAGAATTAGAGCGGAAAAGTACAAAACTTCTGCACAATATATATGCCTCGATTTAAATTCTAATTTAGTAATTCAAAACACAAACTTGACATTTAAAACCTGTTTTTTTAAAAGAACCACATTAAATGATAAAAGCAATCTTGCAGGGCTTCTCAACACAGATTTACATGTAAACAACAAATCAACATAGGCAATATTTATTTATTTCTAGCATTCTTCTTTGTATGGTTCAAGGCTTATTATTTCTGCTCAAATATTCAACATTTCTAACATTAAAGAAAATTTCATTCGAGAAACCTTCTTTCATTGGTTTAAGGATATCCAGTGTCTACATATACCTGGACTGAATGTTTCTCTTCTTACATTACAGTAAGATCTTTCCAGTTTTTGACAGTGTAGAGAAATTGAAACACTGAGAAGATTTCACAGAGCACTAAGTCCAAACATTGAGAAGAATTGTATAATTAGTATGAGTCCTGCGGTGTATGCTAATAGAAGCAAACTTTCCATAGAAATCCATAGATTTATTTGATACTGTGTTTGCTATATGCCTGTCCTTCTCACTTGCTCAACTTTCCTTGTGTGCAGGACAGCTGGAGGGGGCACTCATTATTGTTTCAAGGTTGCTTATGAAATATTTCTGCTCAGGTTCTAGACCATTTATTTAATGGAATGATGGCATACAAGTACAACAAGCTGCATTATCAGCTGCAGCTCTTATAACAAGGTCTTTATGATAAAGTGTTCAGACAACTTGGTTTCAAGTTTAAATTCTGAAGGTTTAAATCACAAATTATTATGTCCCATATGCCTTTATAAGTTCAATAAATGGGGAATTTATGGCTCCCTTGATATTAAAGTTCAGAGAGAAATACTCTGTTCTCCTGTTTGAGAACTATAATACCCTGACAGTGTAGATGGTAAAGATTAGAGGAATGGTGATGATAGTACTGAAATGTTAAACTTTTTATCCAACAGCTGGATAGCGTTTTAGGAGCTGCCACATGCCACTGCCACTCCTTTCCACTGTTCATTAAAATAACTTGCAACATATGAAAGGTTGAGGATAAAAAAGTGTACTGATCTTTTTCACAAACTTCAGTCTTTCATGATATACTGAAGGTTTGAGCATGTAATCCTGACTTGGGCAAAATTCACATTTGTGTCAAAAGAGGCTTTATGTGTGTGCGATCAAGACGTCTGACTACTCTGCTGCCAGAGGGGCATATAAAGAACAGCCTTATGTTGGATATCTTCGCCTTAACATTTGGCATTTTCAGATTCTTAAAATCCTAAATTTGTTGTTAGACAGTGAAGAGGTAGCACTCAAGATGCTGAGTTCTTAATTCTTCTCTGTTACGGAAAGTAGGAGCTGTGGGGCATGATGCATTTATTTTAAAGTCAGATTAAATACTCAGTTACTGAGTCTTCTCACTCTGGGGTAGATCTGCTGTGGAAACTGGCAGAAAAGAAAGGATTAATTGAGGTGGCTTTTCTTTATCTCCATCCCTCTTATCTGCAAGTTGAGGCTGCATCCATCCAAACAGTAGTTTTCTAATTCTGAGTGTCTAGGCCTCATATTTTCCTCAAGTCTAGTAACTTTCTTTAAAGGATCACCAAATATTTTCAAAAAAATTAGGAAATAAAACTCCTTATGGGATTTAAGAGTGATGGTAGTGTTACACTTACACATCCTTGAGTGGCCAAGCTTCTCAGAGTGGCAATGTAATCTGGTTTAACTGGGCATGTCAGCGTTCCTACCTATATTCTCTTGCTCTATTTGTGGCTGAACATTGCCTTTTGAGCAAGATGAGTTTGAGTTTAAGGGGAGCACTGAAAGGACTCCCTGAAGGGATCATGGAACCACAGCACTCTCATCCTAGGGCAGAACTGGGAATGGAGAGCAGAATCCTCTCTTCAAGTCACATTATTACTAGACATGAACTCATCCTTTTTGTTGTTTGGGTTTTTTTTTCTGTTTATCCAAAGAGGAAGGGGAAAGAGCTGTGATTAATTTATGAGTAGTAGGTAAAAATACAATGGTTTTGAATGTATGTGCTGCTAAAGAAAACCAGTCAATTTAAACTCCCAAAAGAATCTACACCCTCTTAGGAACACGTACTCTTTTAAAATTAAATTTAAAAAGAAAATAAAAATCTGAATTTCTGATCTACTTGTAGAGATGGGGACATCAGCTTGGAAAATAGTAGTATGGCAGAACTCTCCTGCCTTTCAGCTGCTCTTTTCAAGTGCTGTTGCTAGAGATTACGGCACATCCTGAAAGGTCAAAAGCTACAACAATTTAGAGATTGAGAGAGAATAAATAGCATTGTTTTTTCTTTACTTATAAGATTCCAAACCCCTGCTATCATTTTTCCTCTTAAATGTTATCTCCTTGAAAGCATTTTTGTCTCTGCCATTTCGTATAATCCATGTCTCTGAATGCAGCTGCACTGAAAAATGGTATTAAAATAGCTAGTGTCTTTTCAAACACAGTTACTTCAATTGAAAATCCACTCTGCCATTTTATAAATCTGTTTTATCCATGTCTTCCTTCCAACTGAAGTTGTTAAACTACCCTTCGAAGTTTCAGAATTTAATTACTTTGAGGTATCTTGCTCTGTCAAGAATGTAGAAGAGTAATAAGGAAATAAGAAATAGTCAGAAAGCAAACCCAACTCCAAATAAAGCTTCTGGGCACAGTAGAGAAAAATATTCTCTTAATAAGTTGATGATGCTGGGTAGTTTTGCAGTCAAGTGCTGATATTGACACAGGGCTGTTATGCAAGTGCCCCAAATCTCACTTTTAAGTAATATTCCATGGATGGCACTTTTCATCATGTGAGTTGTATGCTATGAACTCCATGAATTTGGAGATTCTCAAAATACCATGTGCCTGTCATGCTAATGAACAATACATTGGTAGTAAGGGATTTTTTAAATATGCAACTGAGGAACAATGACTCAAATCATGGTTTTGAATATGTAAAGAAAGATGAATGAGGAAAGTCACTTCATTTACACTTATTTGCAATTATTTTACACTGCATCACATTTATTTTTAAAGTAGGTATGTAATTTCCGCCTCCTCTCCTACACTTTTTGGATTGATTCCCATCTGCTCCCCACGCTGCAATATTTAAGCAATGTCTTTCAGGTTGTTAAAATTGTATTTTCATACACTAACCATAAGATAAGGTACTGTTTTATGTTTGAATTTACACCATGCCTCAATATTTTATGTAGAATGGCTAGCACAGAAGCTGGATAGACACCTAGGAAAATAGTTTTATGCTTAAAAAACCCCAGTTGCTTCTGGTCCTTGGCAAGCTCCTCTGTCATTTTTATTGGCAGAACTTGCAGCTATGTGTGTCTTTGTTCTGTGCCCTACTTACTTTCATTTCAAGGACCTACCTGGCAGACTTCTCTCTGATAATAAACTCAATCCAGTGTGATCCTTATAAGAAACACTGGCTTGATCACAGCAGCATGTTTCTCTCTTTAAATCTGCATCCTGGCTTTAAGTAATACAAGGTCTCAAATGGAAAGCAAATAGTAACTTGGCTAATGCCAAAAAGCCACCATCAAAAAAAAGAAATAAATAAAAAATTCAAAACCAAAATGCCATGTTACATAGTTTGTGACTAAACTAAATTTTAATAACTTGGCTGTATTTCAGAATTGTGACTGCTTCTTGAGCATCTCAGCTGGAAGCCTGAAAATATTTCAGTAAAAACAGTACTCATGTGAGACTCAGACAGAGAATTTCAACAATGCCTCATTGTATCAGATGTGCAGAGCTACTAATGAGCAGAATAAGAAAGATAAGATTCTTTATTTACATTTATGCTTATTCATGTGGGAAAAACTCACCAAGTGTAGTTTTTCCCTCTGAGACATTTAGCAATGTACTGGGGTTTTTTTGATACTTATTTCAGTAAGTAGTTGTTCCTCCAATTTTATGTAATTTTAGTTGTCTCATTTTACATTGACATTAATAACAATGTCATATAATGTAATTTGGGGTAATGTTGTTAAAGGAAGAAAATGGTAAAGACCTGCTTGTGTTATAAAACCAGTATTAGACTGGTTGTTCCAACAGTCTAATAACCACAGGACAAAATTTTGTTTTATATCTCTTTAAGTCTCCTTCAGAGTCTCTGTCCTTGGCTTTCCCTTGGTGACAGTGGAATCACAGTGACCAGACACACTAGTTCTCTTTGGATCAAAAAGAAATCCTACCTCTGTTTGGCATTATGTAAACTTTATTATGAATGAAAGACTAATAAGATGGCTGAATCTATTCAGAAACAGCATCTCCAAAATAAAAGATTGTTTAACCCTGTTCCTAAACATACAAGGCAGAGTTAAAGCTAAAAACAATAAAAAGGGATTTAATCATGAATCAATTCTTATTGTAACCTCAGCTTTTTGCTGTAATTATTTGTTTATTCCTTTTTGCTCCAGCTAATTTCCAGTTGTAGGTTATCTGGATTCCTGAGGGATCTCTTAATCTGTATGTCTCCTTTCTTGCCTGATAGTACTTGCTGACTCTGAGCAGTCTCTAATTTCCCACTTGTCTGTCTGTTTTTAGACAAGCAGATCTTCAACATTTTCAGAAGGGTTTCCAATCCAGGGCTTAGCCATGAAAAGGATAAATCATTCTCTTCCTGATTGGAGATTGATAAGGGATATTTTCTGGTAAACATCCCCTTTATTTTTAATTTCAAATTGGTCTATGGCTTTTTCTCCTTGCTTATTCTCTATTTTTTCACTCCTTTTTTCATGGGCCTACAGGCTATATCGATAAAAAGCAGCTTTCTGAAAATTGTGGAGTTCATTGTATGGTCACAAATATGATGGTCACGGGACCTTCGGGGTAGATAGGAGACTATTGGAAACATCAGAGAAATAGAACTAGGTGAAGACTGCTACTTGATAATTTTTGAGGCTAGATGAGAATTTTGATGTGACAAAAAGGACAATTCTGTCCAATCTCAGTGAGCTGTAGTAGCCAAAGTAGGGGAATCAAGCATATTTTAACATTCTTGAATGAAACATTTTGAATTTTTCTTCTAGAATAGTTTGATTTTGAATAGCCTTTTGTTTATACTGAGAGGGAAAACGGCTTTAGAAACTCAAACAAGGAACAGTCTAAACATTTTGGATTAAATTGAGCATTCAATTGATACTGAATTATTTAGAAGAATAAACAAGAAAATTTTTGTATTTGCTTTGGTAGACAAACTGAAATATCCATTGCTTTTACAGCTCTGTCCTACTGGTTGTTGTGCTGTTGTGCTGGCAACTAGAAATGCTTTGATCAGGACAGGAAGAGTGGAAGTGAGATAGTTTATAGACTTTAGATAGACATTGATAAACTTATATAGGTGTAAGCTTTCAGATAAAAATTGGTAGGCACAACTGCCGCTAGATTGACTCATGTAATGTTAAAAGAAACAGAAAAGAAGAACTTTCTGTGCAACCTGTATTAATTTTTTTTCTTTTTTTTTTAATATCAGTGTCCCCTGCAGAAGATCAAAGCCTTCTAATGTCCAAACAGTCTGTTAGCATCTCCTTAGATGAGACTTTTTGCTCAACAGCTTCACTGAAATGGACAGGACATTTGATACCACTTATATAGGGACAATACTTAATAGCAAAAGGGAAACCCCTGAACCAGCTTCGCCTATGAGTTATTTTGCCATCAATGAAACAGTCAACGCCTAAAAACAGACTGACTCTAGCAGTTCATGAAATAACATGTTTATTAATATAAATTTGTGACTATTTATAGGGTTTGTATCTTCGGTACTAACGTTTAACTGCAAAAATTATACTGAAAGCATGTAGCAACAACAACAAGGCCGGGCATAAGCACACGCTCTAAGGCAAAGTCACTTACAAAGAATACTACTACCAGAAAACCTAAGCAAAAACTCTAAAGCAAAGCCACTTACAAAGCACACGCTCTAAAGCAACTTAACACAACTTACAAACTCTAAAGCAAAAGCAACTTGCAAATAACTAAGACAACTTACAAAGAAAAAGTAAAGCAAAAGCTTAAGCACACACACTAAAGAAAAAGCAACTTACAAATTATTATGAAACAAAAGTAAAATTAGTATATATATGGAGTGTTTCTGCTGTGCCTTTTGCAATCGGATATGTCTGTCTCGTATTGGCCTCATAAGCCACCAGCGTGCCTGTAGCAAATGTGGATAGAGCCTTCCCAAATCTTCGTTCGCGAAGCCTAGCCATGAATATATATATATGTATAAAGCGATTGCTCACCCCAAGGCCTCCCGAGAGAGTGGAGGGAGAAAAGGTAGCCTGTCGGTTACCTCAGCAGAGTTGATAGGACTTCTTCCCAATTTTTGCTTGTATCCAATATCTTTTGATACTTTTTTTTTCTTTAGGAAGTTTGAGTGGCTATAGGCAATAAATTAATTTTGGGGTGATGGATGACAGAGGCCCAAGGGTCCACTTCCTGAGTTCCCGGCAGGCAGGATGGTTTCAAGAAAAAGACATATCTCCATATCAATCCTTTCCTCATTTAATCCTTTTATCAGTTTCTGGGAATGTCTCCCCAGGTAAAGGGTTTTTTCCAGGAAACTATCAGGACCCTTTTTCTCCTTTTGTGTGGCCTTATGACCATACAGCTCAAAAATATTAGCTAGATGAAAAAACTCTGTAACTATTGAAGAGCTGAATGTATAATTCCATTTGGACTTCCAAATGCTAACTCTTATTTCTCTGGGAGATTTTTAGGTATTGATTCCCTTTACCTTCAGGGCTTGGATTTGCTAACATTACAATTTGATTAGGTTTGATTTTCGAAATGTACCCCAGAAACAAATCCTTTCCTTTTTTATTTGGTGGGTGCTTTGAAATGTGGGACATTACTTTCATTATTCGTTCAGAGAAATTAAAAACTCTGAATTTGACATCTATTTCAAACATGGTGCTTTTGCCTGGCAGGTCCACAGCTAGTTCCTTGAGACAGTGAACCTATTTATTATACAGACCAAGGACAAGGCACAGCAAAGGCTTAAACAGAAACAACATGGTGATGTGATTCCTGGACTGGTGCCATGTAAGTGGAGGCAGGTGGCTAGCACTTCAATGCAATCAATGCAATACCAAGGTACTCAAGCACCAGAAAGTCAATACCAAAACCTGAAGCTTTTGTTACTAATTTGAAATAGCTGAGGGTATTTCTTTGGATTTTTTTGTTTGTTTTGGTTTGGTTTTGTTTTGTTAGTTTAGTTTGGTTTGGGGTTTTGGTTTTGTTTGTTTGTTTGTTTGTTTTTGGTTTAGTTTGGTTTGGTTTTTGTTGTTTTTTTTTTTTTTTCCCAAAAGTAGCGTAGTTGGATTTTTACTACAAATCAACCAAAAATACGTATGGTAAGTAGAAATGGATGTACAAGGAAGCACGTGGATGAGCAAGGAGCTCTTTATTGAACTCAAAAGACTTGAAAACATATTCTACAGAATATGAAAGATGGGGCAGGTGACCCAGGAGAAGTGTAGGGTAGTTGTCTGATCTTGCAGGGATAGGCTTAAGAAAGCCTAGGCTGATCTTGAATTAAATCTGGGAAGGGATGTTAAGAGCAGCAAAAGATTCTACAAGCACCTCAACAGCAAAAGGGAGGCTAGGACAAATGTGGTCTTGCTGCTCAATGGGCACCGGCAACTGGTGAAAAATGACATGGAGTAGGCCAAAGTATTCAGTGCTGCCTTTACCTCAGAATTTGCTAGTAAGACCAGATTTCAGGAATGCCTAGCCCCCAAGACCCAGAGGAAAGTCCAATCTCTTCTTTCAGTGATGTCTTGTCTTACTGTCTTAGTGGGACAGTACCCAGCATATCTCATCCTTGGCATTTTCCCTCCTCCGGTTTCAAACAACAACCTGCTCCAACCAGATCTAAATGTCAGCAGCGAATGCGTATTACATTTCCCTGACTTCTCTGAACAGGAGTGGCAAACTAAAAATGGCCAGTGAAGACAGCAAGAATGTGTTAATTGCACTGGCACCAGCAGGGGCACGGAGGGTAGCCAGGCAACAAGAAAGCATAACTTTCATTTATCAGGCAGGACACAGAACAATCTCTAGATGTTCTTCCCTGTGCTTTCAATCAGAGAAAGCAATTTGAAAAACGAAATGTGCAGAATATGCAAAATTTTGCACAAGGGAAATTTCTGTAGAAAGAAAAAATCAAATAGGGGGGTTCTTAGGTAGAAACACATATTCAGATTCAGGTAACATGATTATGAGCTCTAAGTCATTACCTGCCTAGAAAGGAACAGATTGTAAGTCACTGGAAAAGTGCTTCCAGTGTAAAATAAATAAAAGTGCTTCCAGCGAAAATATGAAGGAAGAAGAGGCAGTGCGTGCTGCTTGAACCTTGATGTTATGATAAAAACGGAACATATCCTGGATGTAGTCAAGGCTTAAGATAGGATTTTGATTGTAGATTTTATTATTTTAATTTAAAAACCCCCAAATTTGGTCCATATTTGATAAGCATTTCATATTATTTCCCTTGCTATGAATAATAATTTTAGTGATATTAATTATAAATGATGTTCAATTTTCTTTCATTTTTGCTGAAATTCTTTCTGAAGAGCATGAAAATATATAATTTTGATGAAAGTTTATTGCTCCTTTGAAGTAACTTAAGCTAAATACTGGGTGATGTCTCTCTATTTGGAGTTTGAAGGTTATATCAATTCCAGTAAAAGGTGAAATCACACGTGCTGTACTATCTTGTCTTCTGCCTTCAGCAGGTGCCTGGGAAAAGCCTAAACTTGTAATGATAGTTCCTTAGAAAACTTTCTCAGCTATTCGAACCCAGGAGCTTTCTGAGATGAAGGTAGTGCCTTGGATGGATTTTTATGCAGTCAGCTTTTTAGCTGTCACAATGGACATGTAAAGTGGGGTAAACACAGGAACAAAATCACACTACTCAGTGGCGGAAATTTTAATAATAATTAAACAATATTCTGTGTTTTATTTGGTTTTGTAGCGCAAAATAGAATAAGGTACTGAGAGCAGGACAGATTTAATCTAGAGCTTGTTTACCTGAAGTATATTTTCATATCAATTTCACCCTGTGACATTTAACTCACTTTTTGCATTTTGTTTTCCTATAGAAGAGAGTTCTGCAGCTCATCATTTGAAAGAAGTTGTTCTGGGGTTTATATACTTAAATATTCTTTACTATTCAAAGAACGGTGAATACACTTTTAATTCACCGTTAAAAATAAGTGAACAGTTTTCCCTGTGCACCTTCCTCATGATTGTATAACTGTCTGTAACCTCTCTCCTCAGATGCCTGCTTTTTTTTGTAGGTTGAGGAATCAGTCTATTTAATCCTACTCTGTAGAGAAAATCCAAAAAGCTGGAAGTCTTTTGTCCCTTTTCTGTGAATCTTTCCTAGTTTTACTTTAATATTTCAAATTATGGGTTGGGACAGAAATGCACAAACTATTCAAAACAAGGTGGTAAATGGATTTGTTCCATGGTACAATGATGTTCTCTAGTGTTTTGTATTTCTCATAATTTATTGCTAATTACTTTTTTGTTATTGTAATTCAAGATCTTATTTTTGAATAGTAATGGTCAGTTCAGAGCTCATCACTGAACACATGAAATTAAATAATTTCACTAGTTAAGGTATTTTTTTTCCTGGTGTGCAACGCTTCATTTATTAAAATGACAAATTAAATTCAATACAGATAGTTAGCCATTCAGATCTGTATGAGTTTCCTAGAACTCTATGCAGTCAGTTCTTTGCTAATCTCAATAACTTGGTGTCTTTAGCAAGTACTGTCACTTCACGGTTCATTCTCTTTTCTGTATCACCTCAGGATATGTTCAGCATTTATGAATTCTTCCATAGATTACTGTGTATCTCACCTGCTGACTTCCTCCCCTCTGAAAATTGACCATATACCTACCCACCTACTTTTTAACCTCTTCTTTATCCATTGAAGAACATTCCCTCGTGCCCTGATTTTCCTGAAGAGGTTCTTCAAAGTCCTTTCATAAGAGAACTTGTCCAATGCCTACTGCAAATCCAAACAGAATATATCTTCTGGATATCCTTTAATCATACTTTGTTCATATCCGTATCTATTTTTCTAGACAGCGGGTTTTTTTTTTTTTTGGAGGTTATTCCATTCCAGATGCAGAACTTGGCCTTTATTGTGCTTAACGAGGCTCCTGTCAGCATATTTCTGCAGTCTGTTGAGATACCTCTGAAAAAAACAAAGCATTTTGAGCTCTGCAGCATGTTGGTCTCCCATTTTCCTAGATTTTGCTGTAATTTATGAACCTGCTGAGACTGCACTCTGTCTCATTGTCTGGGTTATTAATAAAGACATTAAATACTATTGGCCCAAGTATCAGTCTTCAACTGACTGATAACTCATTAGCAGTTGGATTCTGTGCTACTGAATGCAACCCTTTAAGCCTCATGTTTCAGGCAGCTTTTTGTTTGTGTTATCATCATTAATCCAGTCAATAACTCAATAGCTGAGCTCTAAGGATACTGCAGGAGACAGTGGCAAAGATATTGCTAAAGGTAAGGTAAAATAGTGGCCTCTGCTCTCATCAAAGAAGAAAATTAGTTTGGTAAGGAGTGACTTTACATTGTCAGATTCATGCTGGTTGTTTCCTTGCAAACTTGATAAAGAATGGCTTTGTGATGGCTTCAGTCAGCTCCTTCAGTACACTTAGATGATTCTAGTCTGATCCCATAGACTTGTATAGTTATTTTCATTTTATTCAGTTAGTTTACATGTCTCCTAACTCTGATCTTCCTCTGTATTAGCAATGCTTTCCTTCCACAAACTATGGTAATAGGCTCAGGGACCTGACAGACCTGTGGGCAGGACTTATCAGTGAGAACTGAGGCAAAGAAGGCACTAAGTACCTTGGGGTTTTTTGGATTTTTTTTGTGTATCACTTTTCATTATATCCCCTTCCCACGGAGCCACAGGCTGGTGTACTTACACATGCTTGTCTGATGCTATTCACTTTTCATAGGGTTTCTGTTGAGATTTGTCTTTCCTAGCTCCATTCTTGCATATTCAGGGAATGCCTCTGGATTTTTTCATGGAGAACTTATACCTTATATTCTTGTATATTATATATATATATATAAAATATACAGGTATATATATATATATATTATATATATATAATGTTCACATGTGCTGGCCTTCTGCTGTGCCTGCTCAGATATTTATACATTGGAATGGACCAGTCTTGTGATGTGAGGAGTTGTTCCTGAGCATCAACCAGCTATCCCGATGCACTATGCCTTTCAGAGCAATCTCACATGGGACAGAGACGAGAATATCCCTAAACAAGCCGATATCTGCTATTCTGAAGTCCATGACTGTAGTTCTACTATTTTTTTTACTTACTTTTCTCAAAATTGTCAACTCCACTCTGATCACTGCAGCCAGGGCAGACTTCTACTTTCACAAGCCTGCTTCATAAAAACAAGTCCGTAGGATCATCTTCCCTGGCTGGGCTGACACTCACCTTTATCAAGGAATTGCCATTGATATATTTCAGAAATCTCCTGGATGGTTTATATCCAGGGTGGTTGAATTCACATAGCAGGGCTTGCATCTTTGTTCGCTATATTTATTACTTATTATATAATTTTTTATAATTTGCTTGATACAGATATCAGTGCTACCAGTTTCTTGTATCTTCCTGGAGCCCATTTTAGAAATATATATTACATTTGCCATCTTCCAGACCTCAGGTACCACAGCAGTTGTAAGCTAAAGGTTATACACCGCTTAATAGTTCAGAGCTTTCATCTCTGGATTACTTTTAAAATTCTTGCATAAATAGCCATCCTGAAAATGTGTTGTTTTGTCTTTTATCTGTATTCTATAGCCCCTTGTAACAACACTATGGTTTGAGATTAGAGTTTTTCACGAGCAGCCCCACCCATTCTGGGTCGAGAACGTCCTTGAACTCTACCATGATTAACTTGGTCAGGGGGAGAAATATATTTTTTTCCTGGTGTGGTTTTATCTTCTTAATCATTTGATCATTTAGTCCTTCTTTGAACTGTCAAGATTCCTGCTTTTAATGTGTTTGCAGAAGGATTTATTCATAATATTAATGGCTTTTGCAAATTATTCTTCGAGATCTTTGTTTTCATTTTGACACTCCTTTAGTTTTTGAAAGATGCTTACTTCCTTTTGTTAACTACTTCTGTGCTGTTGTTAATCTATGCCAAACTAACTGTTGCCCTTTCTCTCAGGTCTTTTTTTTTCTTTTTTTGATAGGTAATATTAATTTATCCTGTGTCTCCAGCTTGGTGTTCTTGAATGCTGCAAAACTTTAACTCTCCGCTACCTCAGTTAGCCCCTTTTTATCAATCTACTTCATCCTGAAGTTCCCTATTATGAAGCAGAACATTCTGTAGTAGATTTGTGTATTCAGTTGCTTTTGCAGTGACACTGAATCTAAGTACATGTTGGTTGCTATTACAGTGCTATTCCTGCATGCTGCTCAGAAAAGAAGTTGAGTTGCTTCTTCACTCTTCAGCGTCATGTTAAGTCGCTTCATAAAAACCTTGATTTATGTCTAAAAGTTTACTCTTGATGCCAGGCTCATTTTCCTCTCCTTCTGCTCACTCACCTGCTACCACATCACAGAGTGACCTTTCTTGGGCATAGTACCGTTCTGGAGTGTCCCTGAAGGTCATCTCAACAGATTGGATTCCTAAATATCTTTACCTAACTCTTCAACAGTTCAATGCTTCCACTGTCCCTTTGTAGGCATTTAGAGTGAATCCAACTGCAGCATGTAATTTTCTCAGAAAAGACCTAAGGATGCTTGTTCTATCTGCTCACTAGGTCACAGATGTGATAATGAAATATTTTGCCCTTTAAGAGATACAGCGTGTTTACTCTGTGTGACTGCTGGTAATATTAGCTAGTACCCTCACTTGATCCTGTCCTGCTTCCATTTCTGGTGTTTAGGTTGAGGAGCGTGTATGAAGCATGTCATGTGGGAAGACAAATTAAAGTTGCGTTGCCTTGCTTTGCTAAGATATGAAAGATATTCCTTCTGTACTCCCTGTGCAGCAAAATACATTTGTGTCTTGTGTGCAGAAAGTAGCCAACCTGTTGACATTTTTGTTTTGTTCTGTTGTTTTGATTTATACAAGTGCATGTTGCAGTTTGGAATTCAATGAGAACAGATCAGCATTTGTGGAGAACTGACCTCCTAAAATAGACAAAACTTTGATAAAAGATGTTATTGTGGTGGTGACAGTGGGAGGGATTTGCAAGCATGCATTTTAAGTATGTTCAGTCTGTTACCAAGTCAGAATGGTTATCTGTACTCTGCCTTGCATCACATCTGCATTATCCCCCCAGGATTCTTGAGATACCAATCTCTCTTCATTAAAACAAGAACAACAGCCAAATGATTGAGATTCCTGCTTGACTTATCACATTTGGAAAACTAACATTCTTTTGACAGTAAGACATGACAAGCTACATCTATACTAGAAAAATAATGTATGTTAGAAAATAACTTCCAGCTAGCAGAACATCAAACATGATTTTGTATTTAGATTGAGATTAAAAACATTGCAGATGCATTACTCCATTTATTAGACAAGTTTTTATTTATTGTGACTTCTGTATACTAGAAGTTGCTCCTCTGAACATTAGGAGACCTTTGGTGGGTTACTGGACTGACAAGGTAAAATGTGCTAATTTCATTAGTAGATTTAGTGAGTTAATTCACTATAGAGGAGTTTGTAGGTATGTGTAGAAAGAAGGAATTGGACTGAGTAGTAAAGAATTAATTTCTAACTGCCACTATTGCAATGCAGCAGTTTGTTGTCAGTGGATTTGGGACTGTGAAGTAAGAGTAGATGAAAACTAGCAAAGAAAGCCTTATGTCTTCCTCTTGCTCTTCCTGTGTTTGTTTATTGGTATGATAGCTTTTATTTTGCATTACTTTTAGTTTAGGTTCTTTAATATTCTGTTAATACAGCTGTGCTTCAAGTGTTCTCCTGCTTTAGCAGTTAGTTCCAGCTGTAAAGGGGGCAGTCAGTGCTCCAAAATGAAGCATACACCCATCTCATTTTGAGGCACCCCTTTTTTGTTGTATTGTTTACTCACGTGCTTCAATGTGGCTGTTATTGGCTTTATTGTTACTGCAGTTACTAGTACTAGCAGTTTTTCTTTTAGGGAATGTATGATATCCTTGCCAAGGGCATTTTTCTTTTTTTTAATGTGCAGAAGAATTTACTTTGAACAATTGAATTTTCTTGCCTGAGGACATCTGCCATCACTATAAAGTTATTGAGATGTTATTTAATTGTTCCAGAAAAATGAGCAAAAAAATGCAAGATCCAATTCATGTACATTCAAAATTTTAATTCTGTTCTGCTACCCTAATAACTTTGTAAAATTAGAAGTTTTTTCCAGTCATGCACAGAATAGAATTTTTCAAAAAGCTGCCTACTATCTTATCTTATTTTTATCCCAATTACTTTGTGATATAGTGTGTGGAAGAAAGGGACAGAAAAGTTTTGCAAATACAGCAATTAAAAAAGTTTTTTTTCCTGTACTCTCATTTTTACAAAAAATCATTTATTTTGTTCTTATTTCTCTTTCTAGCTAAATGGGAGAGGTTACAAAAAGATGTGCCGCATCTCACTCTAGTATAGATTTTGTGGGAAGGATGGGAACTGTTTTCTAAGATAACTGCAACTTTCAAAATCATTTTGGTTTAAAACAAAAAGAGTTGTATCAATGTTGTATGGAGTAGGGAAAAGTGTGAGGAGGACAGAGTGGCACGTTATGGGTCCCCATTCCCTGTACCCCTGTGCTGCTGGCTTGGAGGAGGTACAGGAGTCCTGAAAGGATGAATTTGTTCCTGTGAAAATGTGATGGTAGTGGTGAGAAAGTGTTTTAGATTTATCTGTTTCTGACCATCAGACCCTATTTTTAATTGGCAATAAAATGTCCTTCCTACCTTCCCTCTGCTTTCTCCAGAAACTGACAGATTAATATTGGAAGTATCTGAATTCAAAGCACCACGTTTAACACAGAACTGCTGATGGTCTGGATGAATGTAGCCAAAAATTGTGCTATATTTAGGAACATGAGTAGGGAAGAATGCATTATTTTATCCACCTGAAAAGTTATGTTTGTAATGTCCTTGAAAAGATCTTCTAGTGGACAGGACTTATGTTGCTGACGTGAAATTTCAGTTCTGCTTGAGGAAATGGTTATGTAGGTTCTCAGTCACAGTTAACATGAAGACCAAAACTCAGGTTTTCCTTTGCCACACAGATTCACTGATATGCTTGCTCCTTTTTTGTGTAGGAGAGTTTGTCTATTGCAAAACTAAAATGCAGCTATTCATCTCTTTCCTTTACTATAGACTCATATCCTAGTCCTGCAGGTAACTTCAGGCAAAGCCTTATTCTCTCCTTGAAGATCCCAGGTAGTATAAGACTCTGTGTGCTGTGAAACAGTTGAAAATTCAGGGCTGAAGTGTGCTTCAGGAAGAGTCATTGCAGGAAAGTTTGATTTGGTTCTGTTGGAGTTTACATCAAATATCCTCCCCAAGGAGGCAATAGCCTTGCTTGCATTGCAGATTCATTTTAAGTATGTGAGTTCCTTCTTCTTCCTTAAATCTTTCTGTTCTTTAAGTTTGCTTTTTTCTCCCAATTCTTTTTGATTTGTAGCCATTCTGCTTTCAGAGTGAAAGAGACATGTCTATAGGTGCAAGCTTTGCTTGGGGTCTCTGTGAGATCTTGAATTACTCATAATTTGGATAAAAGAACTGGATAATTTCAGTAGGCATTGAAAAATTTCAGTAAGTGTTTTCCGTTGCAAAAGACCTCCTCTGCAAGGAGAGGTTATAGAATCTGCAAGGAGACTGACAGACTATTCAGAATGTTGTTATTAAAATTTCAAAGTACCTTTTAAAAGCATGAGCCTTATTTCTTGAACTTTGTGAATTTTAATTTGGCTGTTATAAATCCTTAGAGATCCTTGACTGAGCATCACACGGACTGTTTTGGAGAAAAGCTAAGCAAATATTTGTGGCACTGAATTGTTTTGAAATAAAACATATTCCTTCCTGCAGTTTAGGGCAGATAAAAATCCAGTGGTGTTTTTCATATGAAGTTTTGTTTGTTGCTATTTTTCTTAACAAAGAAAAAGATTATGCTTTATTTTTTCCCTCAAGAACACCAAGAAATCTTTATTTTTATATATCTTGCACTTAAAATAGAAAATTATTTTTGAATATATGGAGCTTTTCACCTTCACTGTTTTATAGTGTTGCTCTCAGAATGATCTGATTTTCAAATCCATTCCACTATTCACAGTAAAAGCTAAAATGAGTGGACTTTGGTCTGATTCTCAAGTTCCTCAGTACTTCAGTCATATACTAAGGGGCTTTCCTATTATGAACTACTGTGCAGAAGCTGTCCCTTTTCTGTAGTGGATATTGAAACTGTTTACAATTTCTTGCCTTTCTTCTGTTCTTAGACAAAACTCGCTTTGATTTTGGAGTGCTTTGCTATAGTAAAAGCTCTGGGATTTGGAACAGTGACTTCAAAGGACTCATTTTAGCAGAAAAGGCACAGGAGAATTTTTTAAGAAATAATTTCCAGTAATGAAATAGGTTTTGTTACTTTCTGTTTATAATTATAAACTAGCATCCAGTATAAACCACTGTTAAAAAGCTAAGAGCTATAACATACCCATCAGGGGACAAATTGTTAATAAAGTATAATTTGAAAGGGGAAAGCTGGTGATATCTGCAAGAAGAAATAAGAGCCCCAAGGCTGCATAGAAGTGCCTTATTAACAGTTGCACTGGGCAACCTGTTGAATGAGTTTATTTATCATGGTTTTATAGTTCCTGCCACTGAGCTTTCAGCTACAGTGGGAGAAAAATACCAAAGTACAATATTGTTCTCCCAGTGTAGCAATCAAATCAAGAAAAATGGAAAAGAGGCTACAGGAGGAGAAAAAACATCACACAGCTGGTTCAGAAATAAATTTCTTCGGTTGGGCTCCCTATGTGAGATATTTTCTAAAATTTCTGCGTGTCACTGAAATTTAGGAGATGCTTTTCTCAACACTCAAAGGTCTTTGAATCTGAAGTAGAGCTTCCTACAAGTCTATGTATGCTGAAATATTAGTTCAGCAGGGTGGGAAATATGAGGGAAAAATTGGAGGCAAATTGTTAAGATATTATGACGACGATTATTTCGGTGACTGCGTTCCCAAGATTCCTTGTCAATGTAAAATGAGTTAAACACCTTTATATGTAACAGGGGTATGTTTTCTCTCTAAGCTGTTCTATTGTCTCTGCAAAAATGGCCAATTTGGATCTGAGTGTTTGTCTTATAGAAATTGAATAGAAATTACCTATTTAATGTTGTTAATACTAGGTTGCCAGGTGTCACTGACCTCCACTAATTAATAATTTGAATGATGTTCAACATGTAACCTAGAGGTGCAAAGTTCCATGAATCATTGACACTGCTCCAGACCATTCACTTGTGCCAAAACGAGAAAAAGAAATAACATTTGAGCTTTTTCATAGCGTCGCTGTTATCTCAAATCTTCACAATGAAGTGGTGATTTAAAGTTGGATTATGGACCCCCTTGTTCCCACTGCTCCTTCCATTGTGATTAGAATACATTGTTCCCTTGAAGACATTTTCATACCTGGAGCAAATACTTGCCTTAGTCCTGAGGCTCATGTTCGTCTTTCTCACACTTTATTTCTGTGTAGTTTAATAGTGCATCTATACTCCAGTGATCTTCCTAGTAGCTATAGGTTCAAGATTGCTGATTTTAATAAGCATCTTTTGCACTTTGTGTTTAGTGAGAATTTTTTTCATCCTGCTGTTCTTTTTTTTGTCTTACTCCACAGCTCATGATATTATCTATGTGTTGATGACACTCACTTATGTCTTTTTACTTTTTGTTCTTCTCTATATTCTTGCTATTTTTTCTCAGATTATTTTACCATTTATCAAATGTGAGCAAGTTATTTAAGGTAAACATAACCAAAATTGAAATTACCTTTTTTTCTGAGTGAACTGTCAGTTGTGTTGTCACCAACTTTGTTCCCAACTCTTTGGAGATGTGGTGGTGTTTTTTCTTAGTGTTCCATTTTACCTTATCCACTTTTTAAGTAACTTGTATATCTGTCTACAAGTGGAAAGAAGAAAGCTCAATCTTGATTTTCTCAGCCACCTCTCTGAGGAATTAATTTAACTAGAAGGATGTAGAAAATTAATTATTTGTGTCTCCTTGCTGTTGAAACATGTATTTTTCTATTACCTTTTCACTGGACAAGCTGCATGGTGGTTCTTATATTTCCTTTGTTATTAGCTTTCTACTTCCTCTCTGCTTTCATCTATTTAAATCTTTTTAGCTTGACTTGGTTGCATATTTAATGGAAAAATATATATATGATAAAGTTCCTTCAGCAATTTTTGTCTTTTTGCTGTCTTGTGAGATACCATTTTTAGGTTAATTTGGAAAGATATTTTTAATATTGTAAGTAACAGTTATTGTAAAGTGTAGTATTTTCTCCAGAATTCTAGGTGGGTATTACTATTAACAGAATCAAGCCTGCCATCTCTAAAGCCTAATTACAAAACTATTTAAATAAATGAGTAAAAAAGAGAAATGGAAACCCTGATAAAATTGTTCTGTACCTAATATGAAGTTATGTACAAAATAGTATACAGATATATAGAAACAGGATTTTTTTTTGTAGTCTCATTTATTCAGTATGACTTAGAAGATGTTAAAAATTGCATCCTCTGTCATATCTCTCAGGTTCATCTGAGTATTTTAAGTCTTAGCAGGAAGCTGTAATAGAGCTATCTTTAACATCCCAGGGGCAAGATAGAGTATGTTGGCTGTGTCTCTCAGAAATTATTTCAAGAAGGTTTTTGATTTGCACAAAGTCTTCCGAAGTCTCCCTGACTTCTGTGGCTGAAAGTTAAGGAGGGCTGTTTGCTGGGCATACCACAGCAGCATGGCTGTCTTGAACAGCAAGTTAGCAGCGGGCAGGATGGCCCACATTCTGATGCTGTCTCTTCCTTCCAGTTTCCAAGTTTCTTAGTAGCAATGAACAAGTGTACAGGAAAAAAAACCAGAACACTTCTGCTTGCCTATGCTCAAGGTCCAAACCAACATTTTGTGGTACTCCAGTGCCAGGGGATTCTTTTTGCCTCTTACTCTGTTCTTAACCCTAGGGGTTGAGAAGTAGGAAATTATATTGAAATTCCCTTAACTGGAATAAAGAGAATCCTGGCCTATCAGCATCTAAAAGTTTAAAACACTACTTTTAAAAAAAATGTTGCTTTCAAAATGTCTTGGAGTCTACTAAAATCAATCTTATTTGCCAAAACTGAGGAAACACTTCAAAACTCAGTGTGCTAACACAGATGCTAAGTCTTAAAGGATTCATATGTAATTGATTCAATACATAAAATTTACTATATGTAGTATAATTTCAGAATGTGCATTAAAAACGTGATGTGAAATCTCATTCCTACCTGCTGAATGGCTGCCAAGTTTGGTACTGCAAGAACATTTTCTTGTTTCACCCCTTCAGCACAATCCCACATTCAATTTTTAAATGTCCATAAAAACTGTAAAAGCCTCAAAATGCCAGATTGGAACAATAAAAACTTTGAAAGTCACAGTGCAACAGTTTCGGTTTTTTTAATAACTCCCTGGGAGCAGGACTCAAAACCCTAGTTTCAAATATAGTCAAGTTTTGAGTTGCTAATTTCTAGGTTTGTAACTTCATTTTCTTTTATAAACCTGTCCCTGTTAAAGGTAAACCAAATGGATATTTTGTGACATTTAGAAATCTTTGCAGAAGACCAAGAGGGGAATGCACAGTTGGATGAGTAGGTGGCATTTGTAAAAGTTCAGTCTTGGGCTGTCCTGTGTCATTAAAGTCAGTGGAGTAGCACAAACATGGAGGGTTTGCAAAAGTCTTAGTAACTCTAAATTCTTCTCTAATATGCTTAACTTTTTCTTCTAAATTTGTCATACTAACTCTGACAATTTTCAACAACTGTTTATTTGCATAGTCAATAAAATCAGCTGATTCAAACTTTGGCTGCTTCTTGAATTATTATTAGGTTATGTATTTCTCACTTTTTTATATACTTCAGGCTAGTATATTTGGAATAAAATTAAGTTGACATCAGCTCCTTGAAGTCATATAAAGCTTCAGATATTACTTGGTTTAAGTACAAAATTATATATCTATCAGGGGATCTCAGTTCTAACAAAATTCCAAATCCTGGAAAATGCACGCATGATTTTATGTTTGTTTCCTTACATTTCATAGTGCTTACTTTACAAGAAACTGTAATTTTTAACTGTGGATGAACAGTAAAAGCTGGTTCTGAACAAATGAAAACACACATGATGTTATTCCCAGGCTGTTTCATGTGGCAACAAAATTGGTGGCAAAATACTGCAGTGACTGTAGCCAATTAGTAAAGTTGTCCATATGGTGTTGGATTTCTTGTATAAGCTGCTGGCCTATCACTTCGTGTGAAAGCCTAACCAGGATGCCTTAAATCCCCAGAAGTCAGCTTTTACTTTTTTTGGGAAAGTTGTGTTAAAAGGAAAGCCCTTTTCAATATTTTACTCTAGTTTTTCACTCAGAGGGTGATCACTCTCTGAAGTTACTTGTCAGGAACCTATTGGCAAGATAGGCAGCTCCAGCAACAATAGCTGCAAGCATGAGGGGTCATGACGCTGTGGAAAGCAAGGAAAATGGTTCCTGTGAAGTAGAGAGAGGTATAAATCTTCCTTAAGTGGCTTTACATATTTGCTGGAAGCAAGGATGTCATTATACCAAACCATGCCTTAAAATTTCTGGTAACCATCAAAACCACCACTAACCCTGTGGCTGCTAATTTGCTGCTAATGTCTTGCTGGTATACTTCTCTGTGGCTACATTCTTTCTTTGGGTTTATGATTGTGACACTTTCTTTATGGCCTCTTTAAATTCAGCTTTTGGAATTCAGCATACATGTTCATTGAGGCAAGCTGCAAGACACCCTTGCCAAACAAGTCAAAACATTTTGAAGCCATTCCATTGCTGGGCTGATGTGAACAGTAAGGCAATATTACTCATATTTGTTGACATATATTATTATGGTTATTGCCTTTATACCCCAACTCCCCAGAGTATTGTTTAAATACATGATATAAGAGATGAAAGCAAGCAGATAATGAAAAAAAGGAAAAAGGAAATATCATGTAGTTGTTAGGTTTTGGCATTGTGTAATTGAACCGTCTTCTTTAATGTTATTTTTGCCAGTATCTAATTAGCAGAGCCATCTGCCTAAGAAGTGCTGGACCATCTGTCTGGAATATTGTTCTGTTCATTTCTTGGTTCTTGACTAATTAACTTTTTTCTCTATGAAATTAAATAGTACATTCTGTTTCTACAGAAATATATAATATATAATATATAATTCTATATATTATATATATAATTCTATATATTATATATACCATATAATCATATATATATATGTCAACTCCAAATATGTTCATATATAAAAATATATATGAATGCATACCTGTATACATGTATATCTTTTGTCTATCTGTGTAGCTAAGGGAGCATAGTTCTTCCAGAAGATATTATTTTTCTCAGTTATATGTACAGCTCCCACTGTAGGTGAAAGTCAAATGTTTTTTTCTTGACCTGTCAGTAAAACTAATACATCTCTAACTTAAATCATTCTTAATGACCAGTCCTTTCTTGACTGTGTTCAAATTTCAAATTTCCTGTCTACCTTTACTAATTAAAGTTAGAATTTTAGAAAGAGGCTGTGTTAAAGTAAATTACTTAGGGCTTTGATTTTTTTCCTCCCTGTTGTATTTTGTAATTTTTCTGGAAAATTATATAATAATATAGCTTGGAAAGGACCTCCAGATGTCTTGCCTGGGGACTTCATTTGTTACTGCATGTTGGGCATGTAAGAGAAGCCCTTGACAGTTGCTTCTGTGAACATTATTTACTGTTTCTACAGTTTTCACGTTTCTCTTTTAGTGTTCTTCAAATGTATTTGGATAAATCAGTTTAGACTGGAGATTGTCTTTCAGTTTTCATTGGAGTTAATTTTTTTTCAGATATTTAGATTGCCTGCTGAAGATACGGTAGTTCAACTTCTAAGAGAGACTCATTGCTCATCCAGAAAATTTACTGAAATATATTTGTTTTTCCAAAGAATATTAATAAATTTAATACTGTAATTTTTAACTTAACATATACGAGTGCCAGTTGTATATTTTTCTTCATTTTGAAGATAACAGTTTCATTGTATATCTCAAGTTGGAATTTGTTTCTTCTCTGGCTGGAATTTCTCTCCTCCTACTACCCCTTGAAAATGCCAGGAGAGATTCCATCTAAAATTTCTGAAGTTCTTTACAAACATCAATGATGTAATGTTTAAAACACTGATACAGTTATTTGCAATTGAGCTTTTAAAAAAAGCTGCCTGCAATGAGTTTGAAACTTGAGTTCAAGCTTAAAGTTAAGTGAGCACCAAAGCCTTGGTTTTGTTCAGTCTGATTTTTTGTCAAATCAGTATGGAGCCTTGTGGTTCATGTATTTATTTTAATTAAAGAAAACAGTATGTGTTACAGAGTGAATGTGGCATCCTCATCAGAGTACACTGGGTTAAGTTCAAGTTGTATCTTTCAAGTTCGGTCTTTAGAGTTGGCACACTGGCTTTCACAGTGCTAAAAATCTCACTACATTACATAATTAAGGTTTATTTATATATACTAGAATGTAGTTGAACTGAAGACTGGGAAATTAGGAGCAAACTAAGTCAAGGCATGATATTTATAGAGGTGTTTGAAAGAATGTATTTATTGCAGGATTTATAAAAGCCATGTCATTGTAAATATTGTCACCTTACTATCAGAAACAGAGTGATTTGCCAATTTAAACCCTACTCTTTAACCTATGCAGCTACATTCCTAGTGGAGATGTGTAGCAGTAGCTGTGTATTACCTATCCTTATTTTCTCTGACATTGACTTTCAAATCCCTGTTTCCTCTTTCCCCAAAGCAAACAAAGTTTAGTGTCTATAATTTGGTTCAATGAATTTTGTTTCCAGCTCAAGTAGAATTGTAATATTAATTAAAACCAGTACATGGAATGGTGCAGGTTGTATTTTGCATGTGAAAATTAAAGCTTCTTATTAAGAAATGTAGAAAAGAAAATATCCTAACAAGATGAACATCAGCTGTCTAGACCTTCATAGTGAATCAAATATCCAACATGGTATTTGTGTCATATCTGCGCTACTGATCCAAACTTCATGAAAATGTCAGCAATCAGTACTAAGCAGGAGAATATGTCAATTTAATGGAAGCAGTGGGTAACGGTAACATCCGCAAACATGCTTTTTCATTTGCTTTCTAAAATAATGCAATCCGTGTGTTCATCTGGTCTTTCAGAATGAAAACTTCAGTCTTAATCTTCTACTGACAAAAACCACATTGTTATTATTCTGTTGGGACATTTTATTTTGTCTTTATGTGTTGAAGATTCAGGACACATTTTTCTCCTCTTTTTTTTCCACATTGAAATGACATTTAGCTTGAGGAGTTTTCTACCTGTCTTCCCCCTGTATATAACCAATAGACTGTCTTGAATATCTAAATTTCCAGTTTGTGGAAAACTCCTCCAAATTTTCTGGACTTTAGGAAAAAAAAAAACCTCTTTATATAGAAATGTTTGTCTGCATTACTGAACTGTGCGGAAGCCTTAGGGACCAAAGTACAACAGTTTAAAGTACTCAGCTCTCTTCAGGTGCTATATTTCATTTGCAGTTTGCTCTATTATTATCTCCTCTAGCAGGGCCATAGGACTTTAAGTACACTTGATCTCAAAGGTGTGACTTAGCTTTGTCACCAATGTGTCTGTACTTATTTCTTGTCCAGACACTATTACTCCTTTTAACATATTTTGTCATTAATAGTGTTTTCCCAGAGTTTGCCATTTGGTTAGATTACATGCATTTGGGTTCTTATATTAACTATGATATCCAGAAATGTTGCATAACGTTTTAATATTTAATATCTTTATTTAAATCTGTGCGTTGTGTGGATGTCAAACAGAGGAAAAAGTTAATTTTTGGTTTATGCTGTTAACAGTATTAGTGGTTTTGTGATGTGGTGGTAAATTTTTTATTAATATTTAAGACTTGAGAGGTCCAGCCAAGACGTTTATCCTAACTAAAAGAGTATTTAACTAAAAGCTAGCAGTCTGTGGCTGTTTCCAACTTTCCACTTCTGAACTAAGGTAATACTGGGTGTGCTCCTCATACAGGCTCCACCAAGAGCCCTACACCTCTCTATTGTCAAGGTGTTTAATGTTTGATTCCTTCTTAGAAGAGTGGCAGTTAGCAAGCTCCTTAAAGAGTCTGTCTCTCCAGGGATAGATACCAGGCTTTGCTAACATTGAAATGTTTGTTTTTCTTCACCGCTTTATTTTTTTATGAAATGTACGTATGCTGGGTCTCTATGATTGCCTGGCAGGGAACAGGGGAGTGAGGGGGAGGTGCTGTTCCAATGTTCTCTCACTATGGTCAGAGTTAATAAAACCTTTGCCTGAATTTTCCTAGATTCTACTTGCATTATTGTGCACTGGGGGTTCCCAGATTTTCCAGCTGTGACATGCTTGCGGAGATGTGTTGTATGCTTTTCTCAGATTTCAAAAGTTTGAAGAACTGTCACTTTTGGCTTCTGAATGTCCTATCTCCAAAGTCTATTGATTTTTGTTTCCAAAATTTTCAGTGCCTGAGAAATGTACTTAAATAATTTGATTTGTGACATTATGTAATTTTTACATTTCATATACTTCTCCTTCAAATTACTCTTTTACTTTGGACTTAAAGCCAATTGAAAGCTGGGTATTTTGTCGCTGAAAATTGATTAATTGATAAACATTTTACATTTAATCCAACCTTTTTCCTGCTCTTTGTGCTTGGTGTATTCTTCTCAGTTCAGTTTTGTCAAGAACTTTCTTCAAACCTTCCTTTTAAGCACCCATATTTCACTAAGTCTTTCTACTCTGACCTCCAATTAACTCTTGCGTTTCTACAGGTTTTGAAATTTTTTGTGTTGTTTAGAGATAATCTATTCAGTATTGTATACCTGTATCTAGTGCCACATAACACATAGATTCAATGCCATATAACGTATGAATTCAGTGTGTCCTAATGGATTAGGAACTTACTTGCTCGTCCAAGAACAGTCTTTTGTACTGTCATCTCCGTTATGGACATGAATTGCTTTTTGCATTACAGAGTCAAAAGAGTTAGGTCATTGCTGCTTTTTTGTCTGACACGTTGCTGCTTTTTTGTCTAACTCCATATGACATTTCTTTCATGCTACTAGATACAGCTTGTTATAAATGCTAGGATCATTCACAAGTGAATTCTTCCAAAAGTTTTCAATATATTCCCCAATATGCTATAGTCGTTTAGCATTGCAAACCAAATGCTGTAAATAAGAAGGTTTAGGATGGAGGAAGAGAAGTAATATCATTAGTTTTAAGGTGTCTTTTTTTTCCCCTGAAATGAAAAAAAGCTCATTCTAGGGCTTGTTGGAACACAAATGCTTTGAAGGCATTTCCGCCCTTAATTTAAATAGGCTTGTACCTTTTTGTTAATTATAGAGTCTGCTTGCTATTAATGTAGTCTCCACTAAAAGACAGATACAAAAGAGTTGTGGTGGGGAAAAAAAAGTGTTTTTCTCCCTGGAGTTAAAAAAATGGTAACCC
>NW_016690289.1:2191659-2357650 GCF_001604755.1 Lepidothrix coronata
GGAGAGAGAGAGAGAGAGAGAGAGAGAGAGAACTAAGCTCTTACAGACAGAGTTTGGGGGGAAGAGCTGAACCAAACACCCCAAAACCCTTTTGAGACACCTCCTAGAGAGGAGGGGTTGTGGACTCCCACTTGAGGGGAGTCTTGGAATGCAGCAGTACTGGAGAGAGGAGCTGAGAAGCTCAAGACGTCCTGGAAGCTGGACTGGGACGGCCAGACGGAATGCGGAGGGGGTGATCTTTCCCCCTCCCCACTGCTGCTGCCAGGCTGGCAGCCTGAGACAGCACAGGAGCTCTGGTAGAACTCGTGAGGCTAAGACTTTCAACTGAAAGCTGCCCGAGACATTCTGACTCAGGGGTAAACTCCCTGAGGAAAGAGACCATCAGGAAGACCCTTGCACTTCGTGATATGACGTGGTGAGACGAACCTTTGTCCTGGTTAACGCAGTCCATGGAAGAGAGAGACCTTCACTTGGAGTCGAAGGGCCGAGAGGGGCGAGAGGAGACCCCCCTTGTGTGTAATGGAAAGAGATCCAGCTACAGTTGCTGCATGGAAGAAGAGAGGCTGCTGCCCTCAAAGTGGAAAGGATCTTTCCCTTCTTCCCTTCTGGACTTTTATTGGAGGGAGAAGAGATTTGATCCAATGTAAATACTGATTTATCATAGGAGAGATAGTTAAGATTATGTATATAATGTATTTATAATATTTATTTGTGTAGCGATTGTAATATAATTCCCTTCCCCCCATATTGAGTCTTATGTTGTGTCTGGAAAAACCCCTCTCACACTGGGGTGAGATGTGAGAGGGGGTCTTGAACTCAGGAATTGGATTTTGGGGGTCTCAAACTACGACAGCATTTCCTATATTAAATCTGAATAAGTGGTCTTTCGTTATTTCCTCGTATATAAATTGAAAAGGCTGTGATTTCAATAATTAAGCAGCAGTAGTTGCTTCAGAAATCTCAATTCTTCTTGATAAAATATGAAGTGCTTTGTGGCATTTTTATCTAAAGAACATACGGATGTGCACTGTTGAGGTGAAAGAATGCAGACTGATTTAAAATGTGCTTTGACTACACAGCATATACAGGCATTCAAATACGTATGTATATTGGTACATAAACACCAAGCATACAACCTGCTCCACTGAACAATAAAGTTCATAAATCATAGGTCTTGAATGTTAAATACAGAAATAATTGGAATTAACTCATGCAGTGAAACTGTAGTGATGCAGACTAGGCATTACAGTCCTGACATAAAGCTGTTGAAGCACTGAGACAGCTCAAAAAATGAGGATAAATTGCTTCTGCTTTGCAGTGCTCTGTTCCACTGTTGTCTTGTATGCCTCTGCCCATTGCTTCTTTCTCCGAATGGAAGTTTTAGTGCTTCTGGTTAGTGCTGCAGTCATACCTTTAGAGACTAAAATCTCCATTTGATGCTTGAGATAAATACTTCAAAAACTGCAGTAGGGCACACTTTCCCACAGCGCAAGGTTTCTCATCAGAGCTGACCTCAAATGCTGTGGTGATGCAACCCACCTCTGGTGGGGGGAGAAGTTCAGCCTTTCTGTGTGTTCCTTTCTGCTTACCTCAATAAAACTCACAAAAAAGCGGCTAAATAGCATAAAGTGTAACTGGTTATTTCTGCTGTAGTGATCAGTACAGTGAATCATGAGGTTGGCCAGCTTCCTTTTGGGTTAAAACACTGGAAAACCTTCAGCAGCAAAACTACATTTCCGAGGAGTAAATCACCCACAGCTAATTATCGGTATGCTTGAAGTGCATATCACAAGCATGGGCTTAGATAGCGCTGAGGTTTATATTTCTGTGTTCCCAGCATTTCTAACTAATTCCTGTTGGTTGCAGGCAGTGGAGTGGCAATGTGATGAAGCTACTAAAAGAGCCTGTTACAGTAAAGGCAAATCAAAGGTAAGCACCAGATAGCTGTTCTGCTTTAATAAAATTTATATGTTATAGCAGGTGTAATTCAGCGTATAAATCACTACCCTCTGCATCTTTACTGTCCTTTTTCTGAAGAGAGTTGAAGAAAAGGAGTTTGACACTGACGTATAACCAAAGGATTAAAAAAGAATATAGGGATTGTGAGGTTAGAGATACAGTCATGTGATTCTTTTCTGAAATGATCACTAGCTTTAGCCACCAACAATTTACTGTTTTGACTCCACAGGCTAAACAATGACACGTCATGTGTAGCGGACTGCATTCTCACTTCATTTTCAGTGCTGTAAATGATGCATAACTGCATGATTACTTTGTAAAATCCTTAATTTATATTCTTGTGTATTAGATGCAATTTTTTGAACTTTTATATTTCCTTTTTACTGGTGCTATACAGAAAATCATGTTAAATTCACTAACCTCTCTAGACATAGGACTTGATATATTTTTAGTATTTAGAGCCAATTCTTTATCTGGCTTACTGCAATTTCGAAATTTTATTCAGCACAGGTAAATGTAATGCTAAGATGGAACATCCATCAGTGCTGTGTTCCTTTGTGGCTGCCCCAACCTGAAGCTAATTGTCAAATGAATTATAAAAGCAGTTAGAATTGCATGCAGTCTATGTTTGTAATTATTATAGTGTTTAATGATTGCAGTTAATTCAGTTAAAACATACAGGGAAAACACATCAAGAATGATGACTGCAAAAGAGCATGCCTGCTTTTATTCAGCAGAACATGTCAGCATACATCATTGTTGTGCAAAACTCAAAAAACTCCAAGCTCCAAAAACATATTCCTAAAGCACTGCCATCTAGTAGAGGATGAGTTTCTTCTGCATAGTTATTTAATCCCTGACTTTATAACTTCTCACATTAAACAGTTTATTTCCAGCTCTTTTTTACTGAGTTCTGGAAAAAAAAAAATGCAGTGTACAGTTGTACACTGTTGTACACACTAAATTTGAGATTAAAGAGGAAGAATGGCCTCACTTCAGAAGCAGGGCCTTGTTATATCATGAGGTATAGAAAAGAAAGAACTTTTGGGACCTCATATTTTAAGCAAATGTTTAATTTTTTAAGTTGTTATTTCTCACTAGAAAATTTACGCTTCTACATGTAATATGTCCCTCAAGCCTTTATCCTTAGCTTTCAGATGACAATACTTGGAAGTAAGGGAATGTGCTCAAGTGACAATAAAATATGACAGATTGCACTGATCAAGGGCCTTATACAGTAGAACCTATTCTGGTATGAATGCAATGTGTAACTAAACATTTACGACTTTGTTTTACAGTGATTTTCCAAGTTAAAGCTGTGAGAAAAACATTCAACTTGTCTGAAAGTCACAGTGCAGTGATGGATGAAAGTAATTGTAGATTCGAGGCTATAGTAGTGTACTTTTGAATAATACGTTGACAACGTTACCACATTTGCTTCAACAGTGCAAAGCGTATGCTGCTGTTAAATAATTTTGCTAGGAGAAATACTCAACACTGGTTAAACACATTTAAGAATGGACCTTAGTGTAGTTTTTTATTCATGCAGAGTTTCATTCATGTTCATCACAACCTTTTGTAGAACCTGATGATTAGAAGTTAGGCTGTCACTGTAAAATAATAAAATGCTATTCTAATAATGACCTCTGGGATTGTTTCTTAGTATTGTTATTTTTTTGATAAAGATTTCCGTGGTACCCATAGACATGTTCCTCATTCGCAATCTGGAAGAGGAGTACAACCCTGATTCTTCTTTACATTCAAAAGTAATCCTGGAAGTAAATAGGTATTGTTACCACAGGGTTTGTTTTTTGTTTTGTTTTTTTTTTTCTTTTTGCGTGAAGACTTTATGGCCTGAAAGCTTCACATGGGAGTTGCTGGAGAATGCAGAGATATTGACTGAGGCAACCTACCCAGCTGGAATGACAACTGTCTTTTTGAACTTTTCATGCCTCTTTTTTTTCACTGATGTGCTTGAGGTTAAAAATCAAAGGATACATTTATGACCAGAGAAAAGATAGCCTAATGATGTTTGTCTTTTATTGCCTTATTTCCAAGACTAAAGCAAGGTCACTATACTCTCTGTAGAAGGAGGACTTATGCATGCAGATGAGGAAAGCAGCTGCTATGTGGCATGCTTCTCCTCCTAGTCAAACCACAAAAGCCTTCCCTTGGAAAAACTGGGAATTATCAGACCAGGAGGAATTCACTGCAGTGCTACAGGGAATTGTCCCTCTTCAGAGGGAATCTCCTGGCAGACACAGTTACTGTTATTAGAAAAACTGCTTGTTTGACTGTTGTAGTATAAATAGATCGAGCCCAAACTGGAGAGTTGCTGGGGGTTGCATTTCTAGAACATTTCTCAGGGCTAATTCAAATTTCAGGGCAGACACATGTGACTACAGGAAAGGGACAGGAAAGACTGGAGACAAAATAAGTTAAGGCCAGCTCAGACTGTGGTGAAGGAGAGATGAGAATTGCAAGGATGGCCATGGGTAGATTATTCATTCAGATCCTGGTTTCTCTTGAAGCTCTGCTGACCACAGAGCAGCATGGGAGCAATGAGTTCAGGTGGCAAAACTAAAAGTCAGCTTACTGATGGAGTCACTGCCCTAAAATCAGGAGCTAGCTTTGAACCCTAAAGCAACTCTAGTAGTTTTGAGGTAATGGTCAGTGAAACATAACTCTTTTTTTTGTTCTTGAGAAAGAAGCTGTATGGAATTTTTGCCTGTAGCTGTTATCAGTGCTTGTTGTTCTGAAGTTTATGCTTTAGGAGCCAACAAGAAAAGAGCTGAAGGGGAAAATGTATAGGGACATCTGTCACATTTGACAGTGTAATGCGCACTTGACTTTTGAAGGCCGATGTTTGTTACTCAGACTTCAGACATTTATCCACCAATTTAAGCTGTTGCTTAAAATAACAAGTGGCTTCAAGAGTGAGTCAGACAAAATTATGTCCTTGTGACCAGCATGCATTAGCATTTAGAAGTCTAAAACATCACACATGGTTAAGAGAATAAATTTGCCCATTCATACTGACACTTGTGGTAGGAAATGTTAGAAAGGAAAAATATAAATGCACACGTTAAAAATGCAATAAACCAAAGATATTAAAAATAATAATGATAATTGAAATTAAGTCCCATCCCTTGCTTATTTAAGATTCTAATGGTTATATGTGTTATATCTGATCTGTCAATAAAAGTATATAAAAATTAGGCCACAGGTGTGTTTAAAATGTTGACATTGCTGCAAGTGGATAACCATACTGCAGCCAGAGTCTCCTTGAACTCTCAAGGTAGTCTTAAACTTAAGTAACAGCCTAGCCTGCTTGGCTGCTGAATTGTTTCTAACAGTTTTATTTTGTTTCAGATATGCTGATGTAGAAGTACAAAGTAATTCCTAAATTAATTTCTTTATTTCAGACATATTTTTATAGGAAAACAGGAAAGTATATGCCATAGAGGTCAAGATGAACTGGAGAATAAGACTACATAAAAGATGGCTATTAAACCTAATACTGCCCTCTGAACTAAAAAATATTTTGCTTTTGAAATCCTTTACATTCACCACTGCCACTTTTACAATACACATCTCCATTTTAAATGTGTCAAAAGTGTACCAGTACCACCAAGCTTGACTCCAGAGCTAGAAAAGTATCTCTGAACAATTCAAATGACTGAACAATGAAGTCATTTTTCAGTATGTTTTCGGGTGGTGATTGTTTTATTAATAACAATTTTTTTAAAATTTGTTTTCTATTAATGTGAACTTTTTTTTCATATGAAGAAAACAGACACTTAAAAAAGCTATTCTTTGTCTGCCCGACAAAAATTTGAAATGAGATGTTTTATTTGCTCTGTTGCAGTATGGATTATTGTCAAGTTGGCACAGGACTTGGGAACATTAAAGAGAAGAATCCTGTGATTCCCAAGAATGCCAGAGTTTAAAAAATTAACATTATTTTTGAACAAAAAGAGTGGGTGATCAGCATGCAAGTAATTTGGAATAGACACTGTTTCAGGGAGCTCTGGAATATGAAGAGGAGAGGTTGGGTACGTCGTAATGTCAGAACCCACTTATTTTTCCTACACTTACATTCCATGGCTTGCAGCAAAGGGCAGAATGGAAACAGACCAAAGAATAAATTACTGTCGTACATTCTATCAACCTCCCTGAGCACCCTTCCCACAAAAAAAAATTAAAAAATAAAAAAAAAAAAAAAGGAATTGCTTTCAATTGTTGGGCTTTTTGGTTTTCTTTTCTTTCTTTTGTTGATGGTGTTAAAGCAGCCTAAAACACGGAAACTGCCTGTACTGCCAAGATTTGAAATTATTTCTTTATAAAAGGCTTGTTGCACTGCCCAACTCTGTTTTATGGTTGCATGTTTGCTTCTTTGTGGTTTAAGGAATATTAAAATGACAGTTTTTTAAAGTTCAGTATAAAAACTTTGTATTTTTTACAGAATAGGAATCAAATTTTATTTCTAAGACGTTTGGCCCTTACCTTTAAAGGCTCAAAGACAAGCATTTAAAAGCAACATTTTCATCATTTTCATGAGAGACTAGTTTAAATGTGGGTTTGAGAACGATTTTTTCAAAGAGGTAGGGTTTTTTTCTGAGATTTTACATGATTTTTTTAGTTTATTTTTAACTTTTTTTTTACGAGGAAAGTTATAGAAGATAAATCTTGAGAGTTTTCTCAGAGATCTTTAAAGTATTTTCTTCATCTTCTTTTGCAGTCTATTTTGTGCCTGTTCAATTTATTCAGGATTATATTTGTTTTCTTCTAGGATGAGAGTCTATTTTCAAGATAAACAAGCAATACATTTAATATAACTGTAGGCCAGATAATGGGACTTCTGCACCATTACTATTGTATGGATTTACTTACATGATTTCACTTAATATCTGCTGGAATTGCATAGCTGTAATTTCACAAGGTTTTTTCATGCTTTATATGAGACTATCTTGTGATGAATGCTAGAGAGTATTCAAATGCTAGTTTCTAGGAAACTATTTTCTCCAAACAAAACTTTATTTTCTCCAAACATATTATTGATCATTTTATCAGATAGGGACACTGATTTTTGCAAGAGCGGTGTTTGAATCTTTCCTACCTACAGTTCTGGGAGATTTTTAATATTGCAGGAGAAGGCTTTCTGTCTGAATAAACAGTAGAATTTGATGTTCGTTTCCAGCTTCTGAAATGAGAGACATGAGTATCACAAAGCCTTCACACATTCTAATGGGGTAAAAAGGATGTAAAGTTATTCCTCAGGGTGAGCATCTTTGTATCGCGGTAATGAAATTTTTGAGAAACTTTGAATTAAGAGGAAAGTAGATGCTTCTAATAAAACAGATTATGTAAATTATAAAATCAGTGGTAACAAATCCACATCTGAATATCTCAAGAATTTTATTTGTACTGGTTTCGATATGGTCTTGTTACTGACAGACTGTTCTTTCTCCTGTTTTCCTCACAACTTCTTTCCTTAGCCAATCTGTCTTTGAAATCAGCATCTGATCTCTTGAGAGAGAAGTGCATTTAAGGCAGCATCTATCTATTCAGAATTTAGCTAAACCTTTGAGATGTACCCTGAGAAGAAATCTCCAATACTGAAGAGGTTTATTGTTATCCTGTTAAGAACATTTTGGGAAGGTTGATGGATGCATGTGTTTCAATTAAGAAATCTATGCATATCGTAATTGCTAACACATTGGGTATGCTTAAACCTTGTTCCCTAAAAGATTTTCTGTGTGGACACATAACCGTGGAAAGCAAAGTGTAATTAGTCTCCTCAACAGTTTGAAGTATCACTGAATATACTTTTTTTGCATCACAGGAGGAATGCCAGAACTATATTCGAGTGCTTCTTGTGGGAGGCAAGCATCTCTTCACCTGTGGAACCAATGCCTTCACTCCAATCTGCACCAATCGAACGGTATGAGTTTTGCCTCACAGGCTGGAATCCTGTTCTAGGCCAGCAGATTAAAAGGCAGAGCATGCTGTGGTTGAGAACTGGCTATTTGCATGTTGATGGGTGAGCTGATTTGTAAAAGGCTGATTTAGCTAGTGGCAGGCCAAATAGGAGAGCTAACCAATGATCTCTTTTTGCAGTCTTTTCCTCAGCTATGAGAGGAGCAGAGCTATGAGCAGCTCAACTCCTACAGGGAAATTTTCCTGAACTTTAGGTATTTCTAAGACTTCTGCCACTATGTCAAGTTTGGTTAGCATCAACTGGGTTAGTTATAAAATGTAGTTGCATAGCTGCATCCTTTGTATGTGTAGTTATGGAGAAATGAGAGTACATGTAACTTCTTTCTGATGAAAATCAGAAATCTTGGTTAAGAAGGTCTGTCATTCTGTTTTCAAAACACCCCTAATTGTAGGATCAATAAAAGTCATCATATCAAAATGTCACTGTTTGGACTAGCTGCCTATATATGTCAGGATGGGAGAAACATTTAAATACAAAGAATAACTGTATCACTAAAAACTCCTAGGCACATTTATTATATTTAAAACCATTTTACCTTTTCTTTCAAATAGCACATTAACATCATACTGTGTTTTATGGCTGAAAGTATTTGGGCTATGAAATCAGAGATGGTTCTGCTATATTGGAAAGCTCCTTTTGTTAATCTCATTTTTCATGTGAGATTATTTCCTGAAATACACCAACAAAACAAATAATAGATTTATTTTTTTTTAATTGTCTAGTTGTTTGCTACAGTGAATACCTTAGTTGATTCTGGCAATCAGGTCTGTTTTTCTTTTACATAGTAACAATCTTTGTACAGATAACTAATTTTTGAGTTGCTTCTAATAGAAAACATTTTAGCCATGGTGACTAATGATTGTCATGCATGTTTTACATACCAAAGTAGCAAAAGCAAACTGGACAACATGGCAATAAAACTTCCTATATGAGAAAATTTCAGATTGATGTAAAGGTTAGCTCATCACTATTGTACAGTACCAAAGCAGATAACTGGTATTTATGGTAGGATTTTGCTCAGATTGATATAGCTTGGCTGAAATTATAATTTTTAGGTAATTTTAATCCCTTTTTCTAATTCTTTTACAGTTAAGTAACTTGACAGAGATACATGACCAAATCAGTGGCATGGCTCGTTGTCCTTACAGTCCCCAGCACAACTCCACTGCTCTTCTCACTTCCAGTGGGGAATTATATGCTGCTACAGCCATGGATTTTCCAGGAAGGGATCCTGCTATTTATCGAAGTCTGGGGGCTCTTCCTCCTCTCCGGACTGCCCAGTACAACTCCAAGTGGCTGAATGGTGAGTGCTGATAGAATGTGAGACTCAGGTTTTTTTAACCCATGTTCTTCATATTCATGGTCTTGAGATTGCATTCTGATAATTGAAATGTTTTTAAAGTATTGTTTATCTCATTTTAAAATTATTTGCATAATCATTATTTTACAAGTATAAGTATTATGGAATTTAGTTAATATAGGTGAAATTTGTGGAAATTCACTTAAATATGTGTCGTGTTTGAAGGCATAGGGATGAGCTGCACTTGCGGTGCGCTTGCATGGCAAAGCTGAGTCAGCTTTGAGCGGTAGCTTGCCTTGAGTGTTCTTTTGTTGAGTCCTTCAAGAACTTAAGGCATAAAATAAACAATTTAGAATGGACTGAATTCTCTTGGCTTTCCCTGCAGGTCTCAGCTTTGACAGGCAGAAAAATTTGGCTTCCAAGCTGCTTAGGTGGCAGACTGACGTTTTTGACACTTTCTATAGCCAAAATATAGGGAATTGTCTGCAAAACACATCATAAAATTGTGTTCAGCAATCAATGCTCTGTCGTGGATGTTAATCACTTGATGAGAATTTCCAGCTGGGAGAAGCTGTAAGCAGATAGGTATTCCTGTGATATGACAGACCCAGTTGCCATTTTGTATATTACAAAAAAAAAGAAGCAGATCCTTTTAAAATTAAAATTATTATTTACATAAAATGTGAAATTATGTATGTTATAATTTGCCCATGCTTGTTCCAGTAGAAAAATACATATTTTCATAATGCATGCTATGTGACACAAGTCACTATTCCTGCAGTGCATTTCATGATATGTTGGGATTATTCTCATGTTTGAAATTTAATACAAATATAAATCCTTCTAGCTTCAGAACATTTGGTCAGCTGAAAGTGACAGACTTTATTTTGAATATTTCAGTTCTAATATAATATGAATGCTGAATTCTGCTTATATGATTGCTATATTTTATGCGAACAAAGAAGCCATCAGAGATAGCTTGGAGAAATTTGCAACCTTCTCTGAAGGTCAGATGATTTTTGAATGTTAATTAACAACAAAAAAAACCCTAGACTGTGTGGGACATAACAGAATTATAGCAGTGCAAAAGAAGTGAGAGGAAAAATGAACTCATTGTATATATATTCCTGTTCAGACACCCTTTATCCACACAGCCTTGGTGTTAGAACTAGTTGCTGTGCCACACCTGTGTGCTTTTGTCGAATGGGAAAAGTTCTTCGCATGAATTTTCAGTTAAACTGGATTTATTTTGTGCCAGAAGTCACAATAAAATCCCCTCCAGACTTCTCTAATTAATCAGATTCACTGTGTTCACATTTTTTCTATTAAAAGCTTCAGCTGCACTTATACATTCTCCATTACAGCTCATTCTTCTGCCTCAAAACTGTTTATAATTAAGTTACCAGGAAACTGTGTCTTTTATCTTAGGGGAGGAAGAAAAAGATGAGTTTTGTGACTGGAGCCAGTTCAAGTAAATCCAATAAAAGACTGGAAGCAACCCATTTACCTATAGGGGGAATGTCTTCTGGGGTAGCTAGGAGTTGGGGATTCATTTGCTTTTATGTCAATTTGCCTGCTCCTATGTGATTCAGTGCCAAGAAACTATATTAGTTTTTCAGGGATTGGATCGAAAGTGAAGAGTTTGCTGCTTTCAGTGAGAAAGTAACACAGATAATCCTGCAAGAAAAGTAAGGTATCAACTGGAATGGAAGCTCCCTAGTCAGTATCTGTTCAGTGGCAGTAGCTCACTTCCTTTAGGTGTGCATGTGCATGCACATGTTTGTGAAGGCTTCCAATTTAAAACAAGCTTTTCTTTTACATCCATGTTTTCCTCAGAAGTACCATGTTTTTTCTCACTTAGATTTTCTGCTCTGCCAATCACGTTGGATCAATTCAAGTCATCTCTGGGGGTGATGGCAGTACTCTAAAATGCAGCTGATTATCTTGCTCTGTGTGCTATTGCTATGCAATATAGGCACTGTTGATTTTAATGGCTACCACAGTGAATTCAGGGATCTTCAATTCCATCAGTAAGGCCAAGCATAAGCCTATATGCTTAAGTAGTCTACTGGTGGTGTTCACTGTAACTTGTGGTAAAGGATCTTGACATGAAAAGCTCTGAATCTTCATCACAGGAGAAACCTTGATCCTAAATCTTAATTGTCAGAAGGTCAGTAATCACAAGAACCATGACACACAGTGTGGGAGGGGAAAATGGAACTGATGTGTCAGGTGGCTGGGGTGTTGCCGTGATGTGATTTCACCTTCTGGAATCAGATATCACAAATAAAATACATTTACTCTGGTGGCCTGAGTTCCCCATTCATTCTGATTCAGCCAGAGTCATGCATTTATTATCATGTACTGCCTTCTACTAGGGGCTTGATAGGTCTGAAAACAGTCCATAATAGCTGAATAGGTAAGTTAGCAGTTATTTTCAACATATGTCACATTCATATGTTCATCATTCTGATCAGTTGCTCAACCTTAGCAGATTATGGAGAATCAGTGAACTTTCATTTCTGTATTATCATTTTCTTGAGGCACTCAACTCTCAATTATCTGAGGTGATGAAGGGTTTGATAGCTTGGTTAAAGATATTAATTATTCAGAATATGTCTAAAATTAAGCCACAAGAATATGGTGTGAGACTGTAACTGAAGGGAAAAAGGAAAGTTGGTGTGAAGCACAAAGATTTTGAGCAAGCACTGATCCAAAAAGGAAGATGGACAGTACAGCAACACTACCAACAAAGAAATCCTATTTCTGACTGGAGCTGGTTGTTGTGGAGCCATCTTAGAGGGTCTCTGGATATACTGTTTGCTCACCTATTAGATAACACCTTTCAAGATTTGACTCAAAAGAATTTTGTCTGTTTTAAAAATTTTCGATGGCAGAAAAAACAGTTTGCCAAATGTTACAGATATCTGCACACTTCCTTAAAGTTTTTCCTATTTTGTAGAACTTTAAAGTGCACATAGTTATGTCTTCTTCACTGATGGAAGAAAGAAGTATCTGGTGGTAGTTATTGAACTTACCTTCTTTTAACTTTTACAGTAGTAATCTATTCATCTCTTAATTACCTCTGAATATGATCACCACTTACAATTTTTTTTACCTCAGAACTTCCCTCCACTTCTGGAAGAAGAAATTAATGTTCTGTTTATCGATGCTATTTCTGTCTTCCTATAGTGCTCCTATAGACAACATTAAATACAGCTAGCCCAAATGCAATGAGCAGAGTTTTGACTAGTCATAACCATGCAGAAGTTCTGTCTCCATGAGGAGTTGTCATTGAAGCATCAGGCTACTGCAGTGGCATGACCTGAGCATTCACCTTAGTTCAACAGTTCTAGGGGTTGGGTTACTCACAAAGAATTTAGCAGCTGACAGTGAAGAGACAGGCCCTGCTTTTTCCTCTTCCCAACCCTGTCTCTAATTCTATTACTCTACTCAAAGAGAACATGATCACCCAGAAAAGTTAACTGCTGCAAAACAGCTCTCTCCTCATCCAACAGCCCATCTGGCTGCAGATAGGAAGCCTGCAAGTGTGAACCCACCTTTACCTCCCATGATGTTATGTTTTGTCCTTCTCATTCCCCATGCAGAGAAAAAAAGTAATGCTTCAAGTTATGTGAATATATATATATATATATGCACAAACAAATGAAGACTGTAGAAAGACTGCTCACCAGTAATTTACTCTGTAAGGTGTCCTGTTCTGCTACCTATTCTCCTTTCTCTCTGATTCCCTGTTCAAGGGCTTCTATGCTTGAGAGAAACAATTAGAGGTAATAGAGCACATATTGAGGATTATGCCTAAAGCAGACATCTCTTCCACTGATTTCTTCTCTTGACCAAAGCAATCAGTAACACCTTGAACTTCAGCCAACTGCTCGGGTCAGTAAAGGGCAGCATGTTGCTAGAATGTAGGATTTCATAAAAGGAATAGTATTCCTTAGCAGTCTGCTTTGGACATTATTAAGTGATAAAAAGTAGATTAAATCTTTCATTAAGCTGGCATGCTGTTTATTTCGGTCTCTTTAAGCTTTCGGTATAACATAGTGTTTAAATATCCAGAGTTGACTGTTACAATATGCTTCTAATTAGACTTTGCTTTAGAGTTGATCTGCAAAGTGCAGTAGGAGTAGAATTCATCATAGTGTGCTCTAGAGGACAGAGGTAAATGTAATAGTTATATTTGTAGTCCACACTTGCAGCGAGTCCAGATTGGCAAGGAAAAGCCTTCTCTGTTTAGACTTAGAAACCTTTTCTGTAGTCCAACATTTACAGTTAGTAAAGGTGTTTCTCCTTTCAGTATGCCTCTTCAAATCAGTAAATGTTTGATCTGATGCCTCAGTGTGAAAGTTTGCCTTAGTCTATGAAGTCTGTTTGCTTCCCTTAGCCAATAAAAGGGCAAAACAGATTTAAAAAAAAGAAAAAAAAAGGGAAATCCCTTTCAATCCCTTTCAGTTTCATCACATGGGAAAACACTAGGACATTCTGTTTCATAATTTGCCAAATGCCTTTGCTTAGAATCGCTTTGGTCTCCAACTGTCTTGAAATACGTTGTAGCTGTTTTCTTTATCCGAAACATACAATGATAAATGCTATTGGAACATAACTAAATAAATATAAACTGTATTTTAAATGTCAAGAGACTTTGTCAGTGAGCAGACCACAGATGATTAAAATGTAATCTTATATAAGATGTAGCCCCAAACAAGAATAAAATAAAATAAAATAAAATAAAATAAAATCCCATACAAATTAGAAGTCTTTCCAGCTGAGAAAAGGAGAGGAATGTTTGGATTGTTCTGCTCTGTTGGTAGACCTAAAATTACTATTTTTCCTCTTGCTGTCCTATGCATTTGGTTATTAGATACTCTTATTAAAGCAGTTCTTCTGAGATCACTTTCTGAAAACATTTTGCTTAACAAATACTTGTTAATCCAGAAAAGATACTTTTAGTCCTCAAAAGTAAGAGTAAAATTATTACAAAGGTGGTTTGGTTAGTGGGGTATAACACAACTCTGAATGCAATCCTATTATAGTTTGTCAGCAGACTTTTATTATAAATTTTGCTACTTTTAGGATGTGTGAAGAGAATTTATGATCTAAGAATAAAAATTAATCCTTTCAATTTTGTTTTTAAGGATTAATGGAAATGGCTATAATAATTCAGGGTTATCCTTTAGTTTTTCTGGCTTTTAATGAAAAGCCTTATAATTACCTAGTGCAATCTTTTCTTTATTATGTAATATTTCATGTAACTCAAAACCAGTCCGTGCTTGAATGTGCAAAGCAGTCTTTCAGATAAGAGTCCTGACTGAAAATATGCAAAGCATATTCTACCAGTTGTTGCTTATTTTGCATGAAGATAAATAATTAATTTTCTTTGGTTGTGCCACCCATGAGGTTGATTCTGTTCTTTTGTGTGTATCATCATTTTTGCCAGTATCCTAAAATAGCAGGGAAATGCCATAGGCTTCTTAACTGGAGCTGCTGCAAGAGGAAAAATTTGAACAGTTAAACTGTGTTTTTTCTTTCTAAGTAGTGCATCTTCTCCTAAATGGCAATGACAGAGTAGGAGAGCAGTAAGTTGGTGTGAAATGGAGGTGTCTCCCCTGCCTTCCTTTTACAAAACACTTTTGTAGCATTTCCTTATGTCATGGTTTGAGAGCCTCAAAATCCAATTCCCTAGTCCAAACCCCCTCCCACATCTCAACCCAGTGCGAGATGGTTTTTCCAGACACTACACAGGACTCAAAATGGGGGAAAGGGAATATATATTACAATGACTGTACAAATAAATACTACAATACATTATAAACAATCTTAGCTATCTCTACCATGACATAAAAGTATTTACAATGGATCAAATCTCTTCTCCCCTCCAAATAAAAGTCCAGGAGGGAAGAAGGAAAGATCCTTTCCACTTTCAGAGCAGCAATGTCTCTAAGGCAGCAGGTCTCTCTGTCTCTCTTCCATGCAGCAGCTGTAGCTGGATCTTTGCCAGTACACACGAGGGGGTATCCAAGCCCTCTCGGCCACTCGACTCCAAGCGAGGGTCTTTCTCTTCTGTGGACTGCGTAGCAGGGACAAAACTCGCTTCACCACATCATATCATGGGGTGTAAGACCCCCATGAAGGTCCCTTCCTCAGGGGATTCACCCCTGAGTCAGAACATCTTGGGCAGCTTTCAGTTGAAGGCCTTTGCCTCAAGAGTTCTATCAGAGCTTCTGTGCTCTGATCTCAGGCTGCTAGCTTAGCTTGGCAGCAGTGGTGGGGAGGAGGGGGGGACCAAGGTCACCCCCTCCACATTCCTTTAATCGTCCCGGTCCAGCTTTCCAGGACGCCTGAGCACTTCAGCTCCTCTCTGCAGTGCTGTAGCACTCCACGACTCTTTCGAGTCCATCATCCTCCTCTCTCTCGGAGGTCTCAGAGGGGTTTGGGGTTTTGTTTCAGTTCTTACCCCAACTTTCTCTCTCTCTCTGTAGAGCCTAATTCTCTCTCTGCTGCTGGCTTGCTCTCTCGGCTCTCTCAGACAACTCTGTGTCTTCCTGCTCAGCTGCATGTTTGTTTCTGCTGCTTCTCCGTTATCTCTTGGCTCTCAGCCACAGTCTTTGGACACTGCTCCTGCTGCTGCTCTGTCTCTGCTCAGTCATGGTGGAGAAAACTTCTTTAGCTTTCTAGCTACAGGTACTTAGCCCAGTTTAACACTGTTCCAAGTCGCTGTAGACCCCCCTGCCGGGGGCTGGGAAGGGGCCCAGAGGCCCCAAGGGGCTCTGAGCCCCTTGCTCGTGGCTCTACAACATGGCTACTTCTTCAACAACAACTACAGCTACCTTCTCTTCCGTTCTGCTTGTGATATGTTTATATTTTGCAGAAGCGCTCATTGGCTCAAAAATTCAAGGGTCACCACCCCCTGGGGTTTTTACCATTTTACAACTTCAGGGGAAAACCTGTTTCCCCCCACCACACCTTACCTGTTTGAAATGGTAAAAACAAGAATCATTATCCATGAGGTTGGGATATTTTTACTTTTTATCTACTCTAGGTAAAACAGCAAGGTCCACCTTCCATTTATTAAAAACATTAGGAGGCTCTTGAGGACAGAGCCTGTTCTTTTATATCTCATCAAGCCTGCTTCTGTCAGGTTCCAGTTGGAGAGGCTGAATGAGGAAGGAAGGCACTTCTGCAAGCAGATAATCTGTTCCCAGCTGTAGAGAGGCACAACAGGATCATGAGCCTCATTAATGCACAAAACTATAATAAACAGTGACCCAGAGAGAAGGAAAGAACTTAGGACTGAAATACATCTCAAACAGGGAAAGATGGAAAATTTCAAATTTCAAATTGCAGGGGGCATGAACACATAAAAAGCAGCATTTATCAAAGAAAGGAGGAGGACAGGAGTTTACACCTGAATATGAAGAAGAACTTCCTTTACTGTGCAAGTGGCCATGCACTGGAACAGATTACCTGTAAAGCCTGTGGAGTCTCCCTCACTAGAGATATTCAAAAGCTATCTGGATGTAATCCTGTGCCATGTGCTCTGCGATGACCCTGCTTGAGCCGGGAGGTTGGACCAGATGACCCGTCATGGTCCCTTCTGACCTGACCCATTTTGTGATTCTATATGATCCTGTCATAGAAATATTGGAGGTAGAAATGGAATTTCAGTAGCAGACATACCAAGCCTTAAGGTAAAGGGGAAAGAGGTTGATTATGAAATTGAAGTCTAGTTTCCTTTTTGTTATGATAAAAAAAAAAAGGAAAATAAAAAAGGAAAAGAGAACCAGATCTGCAGGGAAAGCCCTCTGACTGTTTTGCTCCCTGCAAAACTAGAGCAGAGAAAAAAAATAAATTGGTAGTCCAAATGATGTTTGGAGAGAAATGGGTAAGCTGTTATAGTTGGGTTTTCTTTCCATACCTGCTGTTTGGCAAAATCTCCTTAAAGAATGCTAGATTCCTGTGATTGTGGAATTCTGGATTCAATTTTAAATAACCGTCCAAACTTCTGGATGTTGCAATAGATCCCTGTAGCCCAAACTTCTAGAGGTTCTGAGTGAATTAATCTAATCCTATGTATTTTTCATCCTCGGACTCTGCACTCCCAATATATTGCTATGCAAGGTGTCTACCCAGTGAATATATGTGACACAAAATGCACTGAACTCCAGGATGGATTCTCAAGGACTAGACTAAGTATTAGGTCAGAGTAGAGAATGACTTCTGTAACTAAGTTTGTCACTGGCAAATTTGCATTACCAAAATGATATAATAAATTACAAAATATTGTGCCATTCCCCTGAAAATGAAGATTTATTTGAAATAAACAACAAGAAATAAAACAATGACTTTTGTAATACCATATTTGAAAACTACTTTTCAGAAAAGAAATAATTGCGTTTCACAATTTATTAGAGTACATCAGTAAAAATGTAATGAGTGGATCCACTTTTATGATTGTACTGAATTGTATTATAAAATCTATTGGCAATATACGAGAAGATTGGAAAAAATGTCTGTATACAGAGTTTTAGTGTATTTTGCTCTCCTTGCTCTTCTATACCCATAAAATTTTCAATTTAGCAAAAGGAAAAGAATGTAAAAGAAATTGTGGAGAGCTAAGATGTTGCAGAGGAAATAGTCAAAACAGACTGGTAGCCAGCTATTCTGTGACAGGTTAGCATTTTAAGCATGCATCCTAGATAATTATGAAACACAGAGGAAAAATAGCTATTAATAAAATAACTTCCACAAGTTTTATACAGGACTTAACATTTTACAGTTCAACTACTGAGGAAGGATATAGATATGTTGACCAAAAGTTATGTGTTACTTTTGAGATATATAATGCTGTAGGAAAATTTTACTCTGGAGTAAAAGGGCTCTAATTTGTCCTTAAACATTCATGAGCAGTGATTACTTGATCAGCCTAATGCAAGATCTATACTCTTTTCCAACAGCTGCAAGGGGCTACACTAATTAAATATACTTAATAAATATACAGTGATGGCAAAATGCAAATAGCAACTCTACTTCATTAATTATGTCAATAAGGTGAGAGAAAATAAAACAGACTGGCACATTTGGATTTTAATTTCTTTCCATTACTTTAAGCTTCCCTTCTGGAGAACATTTCTAGCTGAAAGCTGAAGTTTATTCAAAAAAACTGAAATGCATCTTCCTAGAATTTAAGACCATTAAGCATTTGGCTGAATAAAAATATTTGGAAGAAATAGGTCTTTAGAGGTCAACAGTATGGTGTGATTCATTGATCTCTTGAAGTCAGTGAACAAGTTCCAGATAGATGTCATTCAACATTAGACTGGTATCTAGACTTCTAAGATTTTGAATATATTATGCATTCAAATATCTATGGGAGTGTGTCTTATTTTGGAGATAAATTTATATATATGTATATAGATATATGTATATGTAAAATCTCTGCCTAGATCTGACAAACTTCTAATTTTATTTTTCTCTTCATATTTTTCATTAATTTTGACTGGGTCTCTGAATGCTTTGCACTTCAGAAGTGAGTGGTCACATCTCACAGGGACAGTCTTGGAAATCACATCTCTTTCTTGCTTAGAGTAGGCTTTGGACCTTGTAATCCTTAAGGTTAATTGCTGTTACCTCCATAAAGTAAGACAGTTCATTCCATGTCATTTGGTTCACTCTGGAAACAGTAACATCCACTAACTATGTAAATTAAGTCATATTAGTGTGCTTCAGAGGTTGAGGGGTTATATGGATTAAAAAACACAAGCAAACTTTCTTGCTCCAAAGCTCAGACAGTGAGAATAGGCCAGGACTACCTAAGATGCTCTCATGGTGCTCTTTTAGGCTCCTATTTCTGATTTCTATATGCAGAAGTTCCTGTACAGTTCCTCTCATCCTTTTACCCACTCAGAGTACTTCTACACTGCTAAATAAGAAAGGTCCAGGAAATAAGCTTATGCATGAAACCTTTAGACATCTGTATTGCTTAATTGTTGGCTCACTTCCCAGATTTGTTTGGACCCCTCCAGCTACTGTTTTCCGAGTGAAAACCTGGGTGTGACCCAGGGAGAAGTTTGCTTTATATACCATTATCAAGAGACCATACAGATGGAGCTGTACCATTTGGCTTCTTCTGCCTTCCAGTGAGCCCCACCCTGTTACCAGTAAACTTTGCATTCCTAAATCCCCCAGTCTCTCCTTACATTGCTTCCCAGTGCAGCACACCATTACTTTCATGCCATAAGAAGACCACTGTCTGGGGTGCAGCATCAGCACGTGCTGCATGGCAGAGCTGCAGCCAGTCCCTAGGGGAGCAGTTGGCACAGTCAGACGGCGTCAACATGTGACTGCTCTGTCAGTGAGTATTGATTTGGTCTCTTTGGTTTCCAGGTTCTCTGGGTGAATGGAAAGGAAAAATAATCTAAAGGGAATCATTGTCTTATCCCAGTAAGTGCCTTCCCGTTAAGAACAAAGACTGTGCTCCCCAGAAAATGTAGGTTTGTCTACAAACTTCAGAAAACCAATCAGATTATTTTAGATGGAAGCATTATCTTGATTTCATACGGTTGAGTCATCTTTTTCTGAGTCATAACTTAGAAGAGTCTGTGGGGAAACATCTTTGCAGGGCATTCATGCTGCTATATGAAGGAAGTTGTAGATATTCCCAGGTATTTGTGCTGAGTAAGCAAACTTATGAAATGGCACACTAGTCTGTTTGCCCAGAGGCAGTGCTAACTAGCCCCCCAGTGCTTTCGATGCATGGGCTTGTGTCTCTGTGCAGCACTGCTCCATGCTGTACCCCAATGATCTTTGTTGGGTCACAATGACAAGCTCATTTTCTTACTTTCCTGATTCCATGGGTTTCATTTAATTTGGGAAAGTCTAGTCAGCCTGACACATCCATAAATTGAGCATATAGAAACCTATAAAGGTCATATACAATACTTGTGACATTATTACAGGTTGACATTCTCATACCAGCTGTATCCTGTCACATACCAGAATCCTTGCACTTGTTGTGTTGGTCTAATAATTCAGAAATGAGGTGTGTTTACCCTTCCAGAACTATTTGCAAAATCAGCAGGAAACAAGAGAATCACTTCATTTACTGCATTAAAAACTTCTGTGGGAAGGCCTCCATGTCAACAAACAGCAGTTCACAGAACAATAGTTGGACACATAAGAACTGATTTTTCCTAGATGGGAAATTCTTTTTAACTTTGAAGTTTTTAAGTGATCCTGTTCCTTTTTCCCAAAAGAGGGAATGAAATAAATAAAGTCTAACCTGATAATCCTTCCATGTCCGCTGAATTCCCTGAGGTAACTCTGAGATTATTACATTTCATGCAAATAAAAACAGTTTTCACAAATTTCAACAGCAGGTCACATTTTCATCAGTTTGTAATCAATAAAGTATATGCATAGGTGTTCGCAAATGTATATATTGTTTCTCAGTTTTGAATCCATGAAATATGAGTACGAGGTATTTTTCATACATGTATTATGATTATCAGTGCAACTTTAAAATACTGTCTTTTGAAAGATTGACATGGGCTTTTAAGAACTCCAGAAACATTCTTAAAGCATTTCACATTATTTTTATTCTTACAGCTCGTGAAATTGCTTTTTTTTGTCGTTCATCATTCTCTACACTGAGTGCTTCCCATAGTGGTTTTTTTACTTTGCAGTGAGATCCTATTGTGCCTTTTTATATCAGTGGGCCTCCAGTTGAGAACTATCTTCAGGCCTTATTGCAAGGAAGAGCCACTTTGTTTAATATTTGTAAAAAAATGTTTTTGTGGGTAGATAGATCAAATTGATTTTGCACTATAAGTAGAATCTTTTTACATAAGTTAAGATATTTTTGAGATAATCTGAAAGACCAAGCAGGGTTATTGGCTACAAAAAGTCAAACGTATAGTTGGAAGCATTTACTTTTTTAATACAATTTCAGGTCTATTGTTTTTCTTAGTTTCTACCTTTAGCTGATATTGCTTTAAGTCAGTAATAATCTTAGTATGTGGACAGGTATCCCAAATTACACTGAAACTAGTGAATGCTTTTTCTTTCCCCCACAGACAGTAGTTCCTTCTATGACTGTAAGACCAATCTGAAAGGATGTTGTGTAGAATGAGAAAGTACATTACAGATAAGAGAAATAATGAGTAGGTGTTATATAAATATAATTGAAGAACTGAAGTTAGATAATGAGGGAAAGTGGGGATTTTTCCTTTTGGGATTTTTTTGGGTTTTAGTTAGCCTGGTATTCCTAAAAGAATTTTTTTTCTAGTATATTTTATTTAAATAAATACAAGTTTGCTCCATAAATCTTCAAACACCTATGTGTATTGAGAATGAATGACACATAATTGGAATTTGTAACACGAAAGAAAACTTTGCATTCAAATATCTCTGGATATATAGTTAGTATTTGATGCCTGTCAAAACTGTCTAACCTCACTAGAATGTGATAGTATACAATTTTGGGATTTTTTAGCCACATGTTTTTGTCATCTTAGTCTTAGTACTTGTAAATAAATCTTATATATCATTCTATCCTGTTACCTATTCAGCAAATTGCACGTTTTTAGAGAAAAAAAATTAACAAAGTTAAAAATTGTCTTTTTTTCCCGTCTTTCTCCAATTTGAGTGTTCAGTTTGTAAATGTGTTACAATATTACATTTTATGGTTAAAGAATGAGAGGTCATGATTAACTAAGAATTATTTCTACAAAACTGCAAATTCTAGTAATATACTTTAAAGGTTTTTGAAACCTTTGAATCAAAATCCCTATTGTAATGAAAGTCTGACACAGATGTGGAATGAAGATATGAGGTTCTAATAGGGATAACATTACTAATAGTTTAGTTCTTTGTATATTGTCAATCCAGTTTTATCTTTAGTGCTATCACAAGTCCTGTCAAACTATTTTGCGTTTTTTTTTTTCTTTTTAAAGACACAAAGGCATTGGCACTATGTAACTTATGAAAACTCAGGATACTAACAAATTCTCGGAATTGTTTGGTTGCTATCTTCCAGCAAAACACCTGTGCAGGTCAGAGTGTGGGGAAAACGTGGTACGTTACAGACTAATCTCAGAGAAGTGCTTGATATAATAATGAATGAAAGTTACAGGGAGGACCGAGAGCACTATTGTGTCTGCTCCGCTTCAAACATCCTAGGCAGCTGATAATCATTGCTTCCAAGAAACCTGCCTTGGAGACTCGCAGCACAGCAGGTAGAGAGGGAAGCAGCACAAGAGGCCACAAGAGCTGGGAGCTGGGCCGTCTTTGGAGAAGAGTTTTCTGACAGAGTTTGGACTGCTGTGTGGAAAGGCCAGCTTCCTTCCCTTTCTAGTGCCCCTCAAAAGTTTTGACAGGTTTGAACTATGCCTGTAAAATGCTTAGATCTAGTTGCAGCAGCTTTTTCCTATACAATAGGGCTGTCAAGAAATATTCACCTATTAAATTTCTTTGGAATGTTTCCTCACAATAGATGTTTTAAAAAAAGTTTTGCTTATTTTTTTTCCCGCTTCAGAATACAATTTGGGAATGAGAATATAAAGTTTGCTTGTTTCTTGGGGCTATCAGTGTTTTATAATGGTTCCTTACACAAAGGGGGCCCTTCTTGAAAAATTTGTCTTTAACAACTCATCAGTTTGCCAACTTATCTTAAGGTCATGGACTTTCTTCAGTTCTAGTAATCCTTAGGAAATGGATCATATGTTTATGTATATTTTCTTTGGTATCTACTGTTTCCTTTTTTTTTTTTTGTTTTAAGAAATATTGCCATCTGTTGTTTTCCAGGTTATTTTTTTACATATTCTGTGTTTTCTCCTTCATCACCATCAGATTTTTGGTCAGTTTTAATTTTTTCTTTAAAAGAAAGAGAAAATTACTGTAATACTATCAAAAGCTTTAAGCAAGACAGGGTTGAAATGCAGTTATCTTTCCATCAAATGCTTTTGTATAGTTCTCTTTTCATTGCATCCTCTGAATACGTTTTCACTCACAATCAGTTACCACCCATTATTCTGCTAATCTGGAGTAATGGCATGGTGGTAAAGCAGAAGGAGTGTTAACAGATAAAGCAATTACATTTTAAGAAGACACTATGCCCATATGTAGAGAACGGAAATTCAGTAACACTTTTGATGGTGGAATAGAGAAAGCTGGGCCAAGGTTGCCCGACAGAGTCATGTGCTACAGACCCGTAGAGCAGAGAGTCTGTCAGGCCACGTGTCATGGTTTAACCCCAGCTGGCAACTCAGCAGGCGTTTTGTGCTGTTGGGGTGGTGTAAGAAACAGAAAAGGCCTTGGCTCTGTGTAAGTGCTGTTCAACAATAACAGAAACATCCCTGAATTATCAACACAGTTTCCAGCAAAAATCTAAAACATAGTACCATGCTGGCTACTGTGAAAAAAAATTAACTCTACCCAGATAAACCCAGCATATCATGATCATGTAGCTCATAATCGTGATTGGACATGAATTGTCCTGTTCAGATGTCATTGCGCCAATTCTCTAAAGGATAATCAAAGGTGGGTTTTTCTAAATCTAATATTTGAAGGTAAATCCAACTTCCATATGCATATAAATGCATATATCACAAGAAGGTGATAAATGATCTTTCCTCCTGCTATTTTCAGAGCCAAATTTTGTGTCATCTTATGACATTGGGAACTTTACTTACTTCTTCTTCCGGGAGAATGCGGTGGAACACGACTGTGGGAAAACAGTATTCTCTCGTGCTGCTCGGGTGTGTAAAAATGATATTGGTGGCAAGTTTGTGCTGGAGGATACCTGGACTACCTTCATGAAAGCTCGTCTGAACTGCTCTCGCCCTGGAGAAATTCCATTTTACTATAATGAACTTCAGAGCACTTTCTTCCTGCCAGAATTGGACTTGATCTATGGAATTTTTACCACTAATGTGTAAGTAAAACGAATTATATATTTTATTTTCTTGCTGTTTGTGAAAGCAAAAACTTAAACTTCTGAGCTGCTCTCTTCTGTATATGCCAAGTAAACATCATAAATTCAAACTTCTGTTTTGCCCAATCCACTGTCCTCTTATGCACAAGCACCAGTTCTAAATGTTTCCCACGTGAATTGCTGAAGAAATGAGAGGAGGAATTCTTAATATTTCCTTAAAGCAGGGATCCAGTTGTGTTTAAGAGTATTCTGTCATCATATTCATTTGTTCTTAGAAAGGCATTAATTTTTATTTTGCATACTATTGCAATACATAAGGAAATGATGTACTTAAGAAAAAATATCTTATAATTGTAATGTGACATGATCATGAATTTGACATGATGGATTTTGACCTTGTCAGGAAGAATGCATCTTACCCAAAATAGGACAAGAGGTGCTCTTATGTATTTTAATTAGTCCTAACATATACTTTAGTGAGTTTAAGGGTCCAAACAAGAATTTATTTTAATTTTAACTGAACCTGTTGTATCAACAAGGTAAAATTGAAAAAAAAAATTCAATTTGGTGTTAAAATTTGTTAAATGTTAAAAAATTAGGTCAAGATAGAGATCCCTGGACTCTGAGCTTGATACCAAAAGCTGCTTAGCTCTTAAAAAAAAAGAGTCATTTGTCTCATAAACTTCCTTTGTTACTAACATGATAACATAAGCAACTAACATGTTGCTTAGTGAGAACAGCCTCTGTGTTATGGCTGTGCAGACCAGTATTCAAACCACTGGAACAGAGTTTCCAATTTCGGGTTCTGATTATCTTACCTTCTTGTATTGTCTTGCTGTGTAAGTCAGTTTTGTCTAGAATTTTAGAAGTTCCTTGAACACCTAAAACACAGGTTGGGCCCCTTAAACAATGGGATACCTACCTTTTATAAATATCCATTAATCAGGAGGAAACAGTCACAAATTAATGTCAACAAATTATTATCCCTACATATTCTAGACAGTGAGCATGAATTTGGGCTTTTGGCACAGTCCTTTATCAACACATTTAGGCATCTTCCACATTCAGGCTCACCCCTGGGCCAGCAGCTCAGGCTGTGAACAAGACTAGTGATGGGCTGCTTACATCCAGCTGTGACAGTTCCTAACTTGGGACATTAGATGATGAGCTCAACCTGTTCCTACAATGGAGTAATATAGTGAATTTAAACACCGCTTTTATAAAGAGAATAGTAGAGACTTTGAGATTACTGGGGATAAGAAAATTTGATGTTGTTTTGATCAGTAATTTTAATTTCATTGATCTGTTTTACTAGCTAGTTCAAATAATAAAAGACAGGTATTTCTCAAGTGGCATACACATACCCTCTTCAACATGATCTTTTGTGAAAGTCAAAATAGCCTTGACGTGTTCCTGCCATGAAAAGCTTGACCAGAGGAATTGTACTGCAGAAAATCCATAGGATTTAGGCTATGGAAGGGGAACGATGCTCCTGATGCTCCCTGGCTCTTCTGAAAATGGACTTGCTAATGTTAAGACTACCTTTGTCACGTGAAAGTAAACAGTATTTGAAACCTTGCTGCTACTTCCTTCTTCCCTGGTGGCCTGTCATTCTGATTGTTCAACAGAATGGACTCTTCAAAGAGGATTTAATTACAACTGTTTGAGGGTGGGGTTTTTTGATAACTCCCTTTAAATTATATTTGTTCCTGACATCAAATGTTGTAAGTAAATTTTTGGACATTGTTGAAATGTTGTAGAGTTAGGATTACTTCCCCATGCTGACTCCCTGTTCATGGATAATCTGTGGAACCCACCTGATTCACCTTTCAGCACTGCAACTGATGGTGTAGAAATGCCAAGGTTTCCCATGAGATGGAACAACATATTCCTTTCTCTTGGTGTAACAGCATCAGATATTGCTTAACCACATTCAGCATTCTCCAGTCTCAATACCTTTAGAATTGCAATGACTTTATTGTACTCTAATTCTTTTTTTAATATACTTGAATATACTTATGGAGGGAAAAAATGAAACATTTCTGTCAATAAAGACTGAATAACAGCCAAACCTGCACCTTTTATATATGGTTGATGATTAACTCCACTCTAGCCACTGCTTCATAATGAAGCTGATTTTGTTTCTTTTAGACTATCTGAAAAATCTGTAAGCGCGAGTCTAATGTCCCTTAAGGACTTCAAGAAATTCAAGAAGACATTGGTATGGTTACTATAGAATATTATTACTGAGCTGCATTTAGTGATAATTTATATAGGCAAGGGATTATCAAATCCAATGATAATTGATTCTGCAGATATTGAACACCAAGTGTTGGTGTTTTTATGAAATAAGGATGACAAGCATAGGAAAGCAAATTGCTCTTTTGTCCTGGTATTTAATCCATATATCCTAACTTTTTTCAGTTGCTGATAGATTTGTGCCTCCAGGTGTTGTTGTTTGCTTGGGGTTTTTTTCCCATAATTTTGGAGTTTCTATAGTATGCTTTCTTAAGCCTTGTGTAAAGTGCAGGCTAAGTTTAAATAAAAAGAAAAATATATTAAAAAAAAAAGAAAATAATAATGTGTGGCTCAATTGTCAGCAGTTTTACCTGCAATGGAAATCTGTGCAACTAATACCTTCATTATCTATTCATTTATTTCAAAATGTGGAAAAGAACAATACTGGTTCTCATATTACAAGCTTTCATAATAATTAGATTATATTCTTTACACTATGCAGAATTACTTTATTGCTAGGTATATCACATTTTCAAGGCAAATGCAGGAATTTTTATGTTTTGTCTGACTGCCATTTATTTGTGTTTATTTGTTTAACAAGATATCTTGTATGCAGTCCAAGTTGTTTTCTCTTGATGGGTTTCTGAACTAGTATACTTACTACTGTACATCATCTCTTGGAAGACAGGATTTTTGTGGAGATATCTGGGATTCCATAAGGTCCAGAGGCATACCATAAATTGAATAAATCCTTACCTTGTTTCATCTATGTTGTATGGAAGAAACATTAATAAGCCCTAAGAGTAATATCATCCTGAACTTTGTAACTACAAAAGAGGTGTCCCTAGTGCATATGATTGTGTGGAAGTATAGCCTTGTGGTATCAGAGCAGCAGCAGAAGGTAGGAAGTTCTAAGTTTCTCCCACATCAGCTACTTGGTAAGGCCAACAAATATTTTAAATGCAATGTCTGTGCTAAATCAGCTTATCATCTATCATTATCTTGAGATATCATCTCCTGGCTGATCTTATCTGCTTAGTTAGTTACTTGAAGGATTGAAGAGTTAGTCTTTTTTCTTTATTTTTCAGCAAGTTGACTTAATGTTATTATTTAGGTTAATATTTATATTTCTTTTACAGGAACAGCATAGCAGCCTCAGCAGTTTGTGTTTTCAATCTGAGTGCCATAACTCAGGCCTTTAATGGACCCTTCAAATACCAGGAAAACTCCCGATCTGCTTGGCTTCCGTATCCCAATCCTAACCCTAATTTTCAGGTATGAATACATGGGAGAGGGACAATCGTTTACATGAGGTTTTCTCAAAAGGCTTTATGGTTCATGGTTAATAAGACCCTGTCTTGCACTAGCCTAAGACCTTAAAAAAACCTAAAAAATAGAAGTTGCTTAGGAAGATTAGATTTCTGTCTCTGTAACTGCAGCAGTGGTGTTGGTGGTGCTTTAGAATACACTTCACATAGATGGGATATATTCATTGACTTAGTCACTGGTTTCCTTCCTAGAAAGAAGGACTTTTCTTTTATAGAGTCCTTATGATAAAGTATCAGAAGTTCTGTTTGTGTAGTCCCAGAAGTAGATTTGTCCTCAGAGTATTCACCTACTCAGTAATAACAGAGAGAAGTATGTGATGTGAAGGAAGACTATTGCCCTGTTGTTACAGTTCCATCAGATATTGTATTTCCAAGGCTGGATTATATTTATGAAATATTTCCAGATTAGAATACTATGGAAGTCTCAGTTTTGAGGAATGTTGTTTTTCTTCAGAGATCACTGCTTTTCTCTTAGACAGGGCAATGTCTATCATAAGACCAAGGACCATTTGAATTTCAGTGTACTATGAGTGTTCAGCTGGAATCTTTCCTGCTTGATGGAGTCACAGAAATTCTTCTCTGGCATGGTTTATTTTTTTCATTGATCTGACATACAGAGCAAGTAATTGTTTCCTGCCAGTTGTTTATTTTTCTTCCCTCATCATCTGATTTCTCATGAAATTTCTTGACTTTTTTTTAACATTTGTGGATTTGGAACAATGACATAATTTCAGACTGAAGACACGGCAATAATGAAAAAAAACTGGTAGGGTTTTGAACCCTGTATTTTGCTCATGCTGTAATTTATGGCATAATTTATGATATAGTAAAACAGAATGAAAATTATGACTTGCATATGCCTTTCACATCACCCAAATATTTGATAAATGTTGTGAAGTACTGCTTTACTTCTCTGATGCCAATTATGCCTGAGTAAATATGTGGATGTTTATATATTCACATGCATTAAGCAGCTTTCTCTTCTGTGTCCCCAGCTGAACACAAATATGCTAAAATTAACTACCACTTATTTTGCTTAGTTTATTTGTGATTGAAACTTGTCCATGAAGTTAGTAAATGCTTTCTTGTAAGGAAAGAGTACAGTTTTCAGATAAAAATTTGTTCAGTTTCAAATGAAAAATGTCTTTGCCGTGGATAACATTGATAGAGCTCTTCACTGTCCATTTTTGCTATTTAACACAGAGTCTTAAGAAACTCCTAGAACGGTTTGTGGTACTTTCACCTCAGATTTCTCTCAGCCCCTGGCTGTGGTAGGACATGGAATTTCCTTTGAAAATTTGTTGTCTTTAGCACTGCTTCTGTGAAAATTATAAAGAAAACTAGTCAGAAAACTATTTGATTTGTCAGATGGTAGTTTTTCTCCTTCATGCCCTGTGAACATAGGAATAGCATAATATTACTGTAGTCCACTTGTGCTGGTCTGTCTAGTGCCCTTCCATATTGTTTAGGGTTAGGGAGCCTCTATAGTACTGCCTCAGGAAAGCTGAACTTCCTCAACTGCTGCACAGTCTGGCTAGCACCAAAATGGGACCTGAAAGTCGAATTCCACAGTGTCACTACATGATTTACCCTTGGTTTTTATTTTCTTGTGCCTTAAATCAGGGAGTAGATCTGTTGTTTTTGTTACCACGTATAGTAATGTTAGTTTTCTGTGTTTACAGTGTGGCACCATGGATCAGGGTTTGTATGCAAATCTGACTGAGAGAAATCTTCAAGATGCTCAAAAATTCTTCTTAATGCATGAGGTTGTTCAACCAGTTATTCCAATTCCTTACTTCATGGAAGACAACAGTCGATTTTCCCATGTGGTTGTGGATGTTGTGCAGGGCAAGGACATGCTTTTCCATATCATCTATCTCGCCACAGGTATGAACTCTGTATTGCTGCAATAATTGCAAAAGTTTATGAGGTCTTTGAGCTTTAATGTTCTGTGAATTACATATGAAATATGTGTAGAGCACCTTGAAGATCATTTTTTTCTCTTTGACAGCAACAACCTGTTTATCTTAAACATTTTTTGGATAGAAGAAGCTGTTTACTATGTATTTTATGTTATATTGTGAACTCAAAATTTGGTGTCAGTTTCCTATTCTCCTTTGAAGGCGTGAAGCCTACATGCTCTTGGAATGAACAGTTGGGAATTCTACAAATGACACTTCCCAAGTTTCTGTCTTTTATTCTGTTATGTAGTTAAGGGTACAAAGTTAAGGGCCCAAGTTAAGATGGTTTAGGATATAGAAGTAACTTTATAAATAGCAAATACAGCAACTGCTATTGTTATTTTTGAATTTTCTGCTCACATGTATTTTATTACCTTTCCTTTTGTCTCATTTTTAAGACATTCATTATGCAAATTTACACCCTACCTTATTATTTTCCCATTTATAAACAAACTTAGGAATGAAAGAAAAAGAATCCTTCACCTAAAGTTGCCTTGGTTAGAACTATTGCCTTCTTGCTTCAGAATTTCAAGCTTCTTAAAAGTAGTGAATGTGTTGGAGAACTGTTTTTGCAGAAAAAGGATGTCCTCAGCTGAGACTGAAATCCTAGGTTGAACTGACAAGTTTACAGACTCACGTCATAAAACTTAAGGTAGTTCTTCAATGCTTAGTCCTATGCACATTATTAGGGAATAACTCATCAAAGTAATGGTTTGTTAATGTTCATAGTTTATCTCATTGTGCTTCTTGAAAGCTAGACAGAAATAGAAGGGCTTTTTATAGGTTGCATCTATGCTTGGATTTGTCCAGTTCTAGTCAAAACAGCCTGCTGGGTAGTAAGTCATAGCATTTTAAATGAAATCATGCCAATACTAAATGATGTTTGTATTGTAGAGGTCTCCTGACAGAAACTGAATTACAGAAATATGTGCTGAATTGGTTTCATGGAAAGAGACTACCACTGCATTGTGGGATATTTGCATTAAAAAGGTAGCACCAAGAATAATGTCTTTTTCCATGATTCTGATTGTCTTCGGTTTTCAGTTTCCCTTAGTGTTTTACCTTTCACGTTTGATTCGGTAAGTGAGGATCTAAAACTTTACGCTTCATGGTTCACTAATAAATTGTTTCAGGAGAGACCGTTCTTTTTATGCATCTATGTACTTTTTATGCTGCTAAAAATGATGCTGCTCTTATACTCCTTATGATGTATGCTTGCCTTTCAATTTCATTCTTCTCTGTACCTCTGGTTTCGGTCACTCATGGAAGCAGGATACTTGCCTTAGCTGGATCTTTAGTCTGACTTTAGCATATGCTTTCCTGTAGTTGGACAGTGTATGTTTTATGAGGAATCATATGATAAAACCCTCATTCTATTCTAGAAATTTTCTTGACATAATCAATTCTATTTCACATCTATTTCACAGTGGATTTTTTTAACATTGCTTCTACCACACTGCCTCCCAATTGAGTGTAAGTACTAAGCCTTATTTTCTAAGAAGTATTAATATTCACTTTTCAGAAGAATTACTTTTTGCTAGATTTTGAAATTACCACACATGTTTATACTCAAACAACGCATTTACAGTACATAAGGGTAGTTTAAAAATCCCCAAATACACCAAATTGCCTAGTGTAATTTATTTAAAATATTATGATTTGAGGATGAAGGCAGTATTTTGCCTTCTTTGGGATGCAGATCATAATTTTTAGTTTCATTATATTGTTAATTGTGAAGCATCTTAGTTCTCCAGAGCCCTTGTGTAGAAGCTGTGGAGCAGTTAGCATGGAGTTTTCATCATAAACTGCATATAGTAAAAGATTATTGAGAAAAATACCACTGCTTCTGTAAACAACAGAAACTAAAAGGCAGCTGCCATAATTTGGAATATAAACAATAACTTTGGAAACAGACCAAGTTTAAGAGTTTTGAATTTCTCCAGTGCCCAGCTTTACTCTCATATACAATGTTATCTAACCCAAGATCCTAAGACCATAAAGCATGTGTGTACTTGGGAGAGGTGAAAGAGGGGGATGACAGTTACTACCAGTCTGAGAAACATTGTTATTATTGTGTCTTTCCTGATTTAATTTATTTGCACCATTAAAAGTGGCAGTAAATTAAATTTTGAGTTATTTTTTTACCACAGTGCTTTGTCTTCAAAAAAAGCCAAAGGAACAAAAGCTGCTAAGTAGAAAAGGACTTGGGGGTGCTGGTCAACAGCTAGCTGAACAATGTGGCCGAGAAGGCCAATGGCATCCTGACCTGTATCAGAAATAATGTGGCCAGCAGGAACAGGGTGTGATTTTAACCCTGTACTCAGCATTGGTGAGACTGCACCTTGAAATCTGTATTCAATTTTGGGCCTCTCACTACAAGAATGACATTGAGGTGCTGAAGCCTGTGGAGAGTAAGGCAATGAAGCTGGTGAAGGGCCTGGAGCACAAGTCCTGTGAGGAGTGGTTGAGGGAGCTGGGGTTGTTTAGCCTGGAGATAAGAAGGCAACTGCCTGACAGGAGGTTGCCAGGTGGTGATCAGTCTCTTCTTCCAAGTAAAAATGGTAGGACAAGAAGAAATGGCCTCCAGCCAGAGGAGGTTTAAATTGGATACTAGGAAAAATTTCTTCACTGAAAGGGTGGTCAAGCATGTATGGGATATATAGAAGCGATGAGGAGCCAAATCCTGTCCTGTTAGACATTCTTAAACCAATGACCTGGAGGAGGTGAAAGATCACAGTGTGCAGGTGACACCAGACTAGGGAACCAGGAGTTACATTGGAGGACAGTGGTGCCATCCAAAGGACTTAGACATGCTGAAGGGACGAGCTAGCAAGAACCTCACGAAATTCAGTAGGTACAAATATGAAGTCCCAAATCTGGGAAAGACCAGCTCTATGCAATGACTGCGGCTGGGGACTGACTGTCTAGGAAACAGCTCTGTGACAGGACCTGGAGACTTTGGTAGACAGCAAGCTGAACATATGCCGAGAGCATGCTGTCGCTGCAGAGACAGCCAATAGCATCTTGGGCTGTATTAACAGGAACATAGCCCGTAGATCAAGGGAGGAGGTTGTTCCCCAGTTTTGGCCTCCCCCAATACAAGAAGGACATTGATAACATGGAGCAAATTCAGTGGAGGGTCTCCTTCTATTGGAGGCTGGAGCACCATGCCCTAGGAGGAGAAGCTGAGGGGGAGGAAGGGCTTTGAGGGGAGCAGGGTGCTAGTAACTCCCTAGAGGGAGTTTACATGGAAAACGGTGACATGCTCTTCACACTGGTTCATGGTGGGAAGACAAGAGACAAGAGGCAGAGAATTTCAGACTGGATATAAGGGAAAATCTTTTTCACTTCTAGGACAGTAAAGCAACAGATTGGATTTCCCAGAGAGGTTGTGCATCCTCCATTCCTGGAGGTTTTCAAGACCACACAGCAACCCGGTTTATGTAATAGCTATCTGTCTTTCGAGCAGAAGATTGGAATTGAGACCTTCTGATCTCCCTCCCAACCTAAATTATCCTGTGTTTATTGTATGCCAGTATAATGTGCAAATTGGTTGGGCTAAATTAAATTTTTATTCAATACTGTGATAATAGAAACCACTGTACTTTCTGCTGCCAAAAGGAAAGTGCATTCAAGTCTGATGTAAGTACTGTCAGTAAGCAATTTGCACCTAGTGGTGTAAAGCAGGATGGATCTAATCCGTGCTGTGGGAGATGTATATCACATGACTTTTTTAGCTATAATTAATTATAACATTCTGCAAAATTTGATTTTTAAAATGCACAAAGCTGAATCAGTGGAAATGTAGGCATATGGATTGGATTGAATACAAATGAATGCTCTGCTGTCTTTGTTACTCAAAGCAAAAATCTCATTTTTTGAAACAGATGGGCAATAGTTAAGAGAAAGTTCTCTCTTCACCTCCTCACATTCAGTAACTTATCCACCCTGTTATTAGAATACAAATATTACAGAGGCAAATAACCCTGGGAGTGTAAAAGTATAATCCAACTTCATTAAACCTTAAATAGATATCGTATTATTTGAGGGGAGACTGGGGGTAAGCAAACAAATGCATTAATCTGCTGTGTCAACAGTCTTCTTTTCCTAAACCTTTGCCAAGTCATCATTCTGCTAGCAGATTCTTATGTGCTAGGACTTAACAGCTACTGCTCATATAAAAAAATATACTTTAATACTTTGGAGACACATCTTAATCTTTCACTACAGTGACTTCTAACACAGAATGAAGGGATATATCAATTCTTGCACATTTTGTGCTACTGGCTTTAGGGAAGCAGAAATCCCCAGAACAATTTTCAGTGATTCAGAAAGGAAAGTCAAGGAAAGCATTCACAGATGTTCTGAACTAAAAATTATCTGTAACAATACATGAAAAGTAGAGTAAACTAGAGAAGCACTCAATATTCTGACAACTTTCTAAGTATGAAAGGCTTCTTTCTTTGGTTAAAAAAAAAAAAATCCAAGCAAAATTGTGCTGTATTTGTTAGAGTTTTCTTTCTCTTCCTTTTGTCCCTTTCCCCCACCTCACATTTTTTCCTCCATTTTATTTCTGCCTTTCAATTTAAGTGACCCGTTGTTAAAAACTTTGCTGATATCAAAAAGTTTTTTAAAACAGGATGCTGCAACAAGAACAACTAGTCCTTATTTAGAGGACTGTTACAAAATGTATTGATTTACTAGAATGAATGAGAAAATTATTGGATTTAGTGTCTAGTTGGAGGACATTATGAAAACATAATGAATTTAGGAGTTTAGAAAAAGTAATATTTACACTGTCTGATAAGAAACTTTTAAGGCCATCCTGTAAAATTACGTGGTGAAAAAACTCCCATGTTTTTTCTGTTCTTCAGTCCCACTGGACAGAGTATGTCCCCTCTGTATCATAATTAGAAATGGTATATATCCAGTGGTGGATCTTAATTATTGGGATTTAGAGTACAGTATTGATGAAATTGGGGTATGGCTGACTTATAAAGAAAGTATGAAACCTGAAGAAAGATTTATTGTTGGCTATGTTGCGTGTCTCTAAAGAGTGGATTGTTCAATGAAGTGAACCACAATTTTTACGCCTTAAAGCCAGGTTTTATCTGAAGCTTAAAGGTCACTAGAAGATGTTATTACAGGTTTCCAAGAGGTTCTAGAAAGTGTTTTTCCTCCCTCTTAACACCTCGAAATTACAGGTAGCAATGCAAAGAATAATGATAAAAATAATTCTGATAAACCACATACAGCAATTATAATGAAGTAGTAGAGAGGTTTCATGAAGAAATTTCTAAAGATATTTTTTGAAAATGCAACTGGATTTTTCTACATTTTCCTTTAGAACGGTTAAAACAGGTAGTAAATCTCCACAAATATAACATTTTTCTCATGAAACCCTGAAACTGTAGATTATCTAGAAACTAGTCCCAGCCTCTTGAAGAGATTTGGAAGTTTGCATGAAACTCAGTATGGAAATGCTATCAAAACAGTTTGTATTTCTCCTGTTTGTCTTGCTAGATGGGAGTAAACTGATGCAAAGTACTCCATGATTTAATTCCTCTGTGATTTTTTTTTGCAGTTCTTTCTTTTTCATTTTGTTTTTGTAATCAGTACACCACACTTTTTGCTAGGGAGCAACCCAAGGTCTTAACAAGAATAAAAGTTGTATGTGTGTAGTTACTAAAAAATCTCAGATGAGATTTTTTCATTTTCCTGGCAGACTACATTTTTGATCAAAGTGTGCAGCTTTCACAGTTTAATGTGCATTTTGTCAGAATGTACGGAGTACGTGCAAAGTTACCAACCTGAAAGTTATAAGCAAATATATGTGCTTATATGCATTTCTTATGCTCTCTTGGTCAAGAGAGCAACAAAATTTAAATTGACTGCATTTTTTCCAATTTGGTGCCATTTCTGACTGTGTTATCTTAAGTGCATTGAGGTCATTGGAAGCAATCTGTACATAATTTCTGTAGAAAGGAACTATAGAATTTTCATCGCCGTTTAAGAATTACCTCCTTAGTCTAGAAACCACAATAGAAATGCAATAATAAAAAGGATCAGAGTAACTGTAATTTTGAGTCAGAAGTCAAGTGTGAAAGTGGTAGGTAGTCTATTTGTATGTATCAATTCCTTCAAGTTCAGAAACAGGGGAATCGGAGTACAGATGGATAATGAGGCATATACACTGTGTCACGAAGTTGTCACTTTTTGAAACCATTTCTCTTCTATCTCTTCTATTATTACAGAAAACACAGTTGCTTTGTTTCTTATACCTTTCCTTGACAAAGGTAAAGTATGCTTTTACAGAATTGTAAAGCACCCCTGCAGTGGTTTTAAAACTATTTTCCTGTAACTTGTTATCCTTCTGGCTTTATGCAATGTCATTTCAAGAAGCTTGAAGCAAGGACACTCATCAATTACTTTGCTGTCAAAAACTGGTGCATGTTGGAAGACACCAGTCCTAAGAGCAACATGATGATCTTGAACATTTCTTTCAAAAAAACCAGCAGTAAACCATAGAGTTAATAACCTTATTCTCTTCTGCTTTAGCAGTGACAGTTACCTCTGATAAAGAAAAACCCTAGCTTAATTAATGCTCTGTTTATATTTTTAAACTTTTCAGGAAATATTTTGCTTCAAAGTTTAAAAAAATGTGTAAAAGATTTCATGATTTTTCTTCAAGAGCTTCATGTTCTCTTGGATTTGTGCTAACTTTACTAAGAAGGCTTCCTATATATTTCTGCTAGAGTATTTATTTTATTTTTTTATGTTGAATTATCTGTAAAGACAAAGAAGGATAATGTAAACTTTTACTGTTTTTTATGTAATTTAAACACAGAGATGTTGATTTGCTACTGCCTTGTGTATTTTGTCATCTGTACTAGGCAAAGGGGTTTTAAAATATTACTAAATGAGAATGGCTACATCTAAAGTTCAGGCTACAAAGTTATAAATGATACTATGGGTCTCTAGAGAATCAAACCCGGCATTTAAAATGTCCAGTAGTACTGATTTCCCTTGGCTTTATCACTGTATATAAAGATAAATCATTCTGCCAGATCCAGCTGGAGAGGTTTCTTAATAAATAGATGGCTCTAACTCGAGTTGGTTAAATTATTAATTGTCAGCACTTTATATGTGTGAGTTGTAGCCCTTTATTTGGTTCACAAATTACTCAGCACTTATTTGTAGTCATTTTTTGTTATTATAATCAACCCATAAATAGGTCATGATTTTGATTAGTTTGTTACTGCTATTTGCTCATATAGTTTGTTCATATTTTCATTAACGTGTTCATGAATTGCCTGCTGCAAGTAGATGGTGTTCTGTTTTCTCTTGGGACAAATTTAGGTAGAAGAAGCTCTTTTTTTCTGTTCACAAATTATCATCATGTTTTTATAATTGCCCAGCTCTGTTGGATAAAGACTATAAATAAATGTCCAAAGAACATATGGTATGTGCATTTCTATGTTGCCACTGGAAATCACAGTTGCTGCAAGAAGCAGCTACTGACTGAAGAACAGCTGGCTCTGCTTTCATGAGAATGAGCTTAATGTGTGGGCCAGGGAGGGAAAAAGATTAAAAGAGCTGGAGACAGTCTCAACCTTCCATTTAAAAAAGACCAGCTCCTCTTTACTGTGGTGGTGCTGAGCTTTCAAATCCTTTTTGACTACTTTATAAACTTAGAATGATCAAATAGCCTATCCTTCATTTCTATGTGTTTTGAAACTACCACTTCTCCCTGGAAGAGAAACTAGACTCGATAATCCCTGTGTCATTTGTTATTAGACAATTCTAATGTGCAAAGTGCGAAGCTGTAAGCAAAAGAGGTATCTTACATGGTGCTCAGGGTTGTCCTGCTGCCTTCAAAGCTAAGATCTATTAGCATCTATGCCTACACTCAAAACTCTTATTTTACCCTTGATAGCATGCAGTGCCAGTCAACAGGCTTGGTCCTAATTTCAAAAAACAGTGTTGGAATTAGCTTTATGCTGGCGAGGAATTCAATCTTTGAACCGACTGTGTAACCCTTGCACAAGTACACAGTATGAAGGTCTCTTGTTGAGAGATGTGGGGAGGAAACCTTCTCTTTAAAGGGACTTGACTTTATCATAACATTTCAGAAAGGGTTAGGTGACTTGGCATGTTGCTGAGCATTGTGAACTTCTTTAGAATATTCTGCAAGGCTTTTTACTTCTAAAAAGCCTTTCTTTTAAGGTGGACATGCATAGGAGTGATTCAATAAACCCTGTCCAACCAAAGAAGAAAGTTGAACAGTTAAATCACGGGGAGAAACAAAATCCAAACCTTACAAGAAATTCAGCTTTGACCCTAAAAAACCAAATATAGATCATAAATATGATTCTATGATAGGTACAATATTTAGTGCGAGCTGTCAGTAAAGCTGTCATGAAATGGGATATTATACTGAACTCCTGTTTTTTTTTAATGTTTGTGAACTTGTTCATTCTGTATCCTTTGTCCTATAAACCTCAATAAATCTAGATATTTATAACTGAGCATATACAAGCAGTGGCACTAGTAATCATTGGGATTTTTTCCCCTTGTGCTTACCCAGCTCTGTTCATAGGACATGGCAAATCTTAATAATCTAAAGAATTTCTTAATAAAGATATACCTTATTTACTTTTGTCTGTGTCTTGTAAGTCATCAAAATGTGAAGATGGTTTATTCCAGACACTGTGGACTTTGTGTGAAGAGTCCTGTAACCTGCAGATGCAATTACAAAAAGGTGGATTAGGTACCATATGCATTTTACTGTAATCAAGTCACAGGGTAAGAGTCCTAATATCTTGCCTACAGATTCATTCTTCTAGCTTTTAGTTACTTTTATTTTTCTTTCTTATCCCATGAATCTTGGAAATTTCATTCTGTGAAGGCACGCCTTAGAAGGAATAGGCATGACTGCAACCAGAATAGTGGTTAGACTGCTTGCCTACAAAGTATGAGGTTATTTTTAACTAACAAGCTTTGTGAGATTTTCTAGTTATTGCCAGATGTCCTGGCTCCTAGACTATTATATAAAGAATATAATGTAATATGATTGTATACATTGTAGACTATGGCTGTATACTATGGCTATATGCTATGGCTATGGCTACTTTAATGGAATAGCGAGAGTAGTGAACATCTGGTAAGAGATTTGAGATTCATTTCTCTAATCCCAACTTTGTTTCTGTGTCTTGTCCATTTACTTTCTTACTTGAGAAGAAAAAGTCATCATGATCGTCATCTTGTCCTTCTGTATTTCTGAACAAAAGCTGTGTTTTATGCTGAAATTGCTGCTGAAGTTCCATGCACATCATTCTGGAATTGTACTGGACATATGTATTGGATTTGGCTCATTCAGGGCCTGAGGCATAGGGGCATGTACTGTGTAGACTGCAAGTGAGTTTGAATAGAGGATAGTCCCTGAAACATTTTCATCAGCCAAGTCTGTGAAGCTTCTGGATCCATACAGTAGTCAGTTGTCTTTCTGACACTTCCAGTGAAAATAATCACATGTGCCTTAGTTTAGTAATCAGGCAAGGTTTGCTGTTGGTTATCATCTAAGTTTTCTCCACTTGTGCGACTAAATGCTTCCTTGATACAGGCATTGATAACTTTATTCAGTGGGACAACACTATCATATTCATAGCATGCATTAAGTAGTACAAGATATTTATTGTTTTGGTGGTATGAAGGAAGGCAATAAAAAATAATAGGAGCAGTAAGCACTCCCTGTCCGGTCAGATCCAATCAGTTAATACATCTCAACTTTAGAAGACTGGCAGGGATCCAGGGCCTGTATTTGATAGTAATTTTTTCCTTATTGTGGCATTCTTTGCTGCTACTCTGTGTCAGATAGCAAGCCTTAAATCATACAAACCATTTCATCTTGCAATTAATATTTATGTTTATTACCTACTCTACTACTTTAGTTAGAGGTTACACATTTCTTCAGAGGTGCTCTTCTTCTCTGTCTACTAACTCTAGTCCTAGATATTGATTAAACATTTTAGAAGATCTCTCCAAAATCAGAAGGTTTTCTCTTCTTGTGAAGAAGTTTCTGGGAAATTACTACATACTTTTTTGTTTGTTTCATTGTCAATGTAGCAACCAGCCCCCAATAACAACCTTATTGTTATATTTCTTTCTCTTTTCAGAATCTAGGATATTGAAATTATGCATCTCTTGACAAGTGTAATGTTTCCCATTCAGAACCATATGAATTCTTGTGTCTTCTTTGCCTCAGATCTTCAAGCTTTGTGTGTATATGTGTCATTTTTACTATAGTAAAAGCTGGATGTTGCCAACAAAAGTAGCTGTAATTGCAATATAATGCCAAACGGGTATTCTCTGGAATAGATGTTATTCACATGTAGCTCTTGATTATCTTGACTCTGTTTGGTTATCATTTTACTGTACTCAGGGAGTAAATATTTGAGACTTCTGAAAACATCTAATGGGAATCTTGGTAAAGATAGTATCATAGCACATGCTCACAGCTTAATATGCATATTGGCAGGACCGGTTTGATTCAAATGCAGTAACTATGATCAACACTGATAAATATATACAATTTGTTTTGTCTGTAGGTTTGATGCCCCAACATAGTCTTGATATTCTATTTGATTTTGAATCTGACACTGTTAAGTTCATTCCTTTTCTAAGATATAAGAATGTGTCTTTTTATATAGCAAGTGTTTTTAGTCTGATGCAAGACAGAAAAGGTGTTTTACTGGCCTTCTTTAAGGCTGCTGATTTCATCTATCAGGATCCTTGTAATTATTTTTTATTATTGAATAAGTTTGTAGACAGAACTTGGGTAATTTAAGTAAGAATTCAAAATTAGATTATGGTTTGATAAAATCCATGACTGTTTGCTTGATGTTACAAATCATGCCTTGGTCTGTATGGTCTACTTGAGATTTCCTGACAACTTTCCAAGGAAGAAAAACAGAAAGAGTGTGTTGTACTAGAGCCAAACTTGAGATTCTTTTCTGTTACTTCTTTTCCAGGTCTTTAGAAATTATTTTCTTTTCCCCAACTCATTAAAGCCTCATCTAAAGATTTTAAGCTGTAGTTTTAACCATATCCATTCTCCTAAGACATCAGTTCTCAAACCAATTCTAGTAACTAAAGTATTGTTGTTCACATTTTAATATAATTTTCTGAAGGGGTTATAAATGGTGATACTTGGTATGGGGACATGGTCAAGGAGCTATGTTTTGAGAAAATACTGTGCATTTCTCTGGGATTCTTCTCTGAAATTACCACAGCAACACAGCAGAGAAGGGTCAGCCTGTTGGTAAAGTCATATGGATGGCAGCAGCATTCATGGGGGATATGTAGAGCTGAGGTTTAATTCCTCAGAGTCTCCAGAATTCAAAGTCATCTCTTGCACCTCCTTGTTGAATGCTTGATCCAGAAGAGAAGATGCTGCTGTGGATGGGAAGGAGCCTTCCCAGATCCATTCACTGACACTTTTTTAATCTGCATGTGGAGTGCACAGTTTGTCTGACAGGCACATGCAGGAGCACAGCAGCTCTCAAGCTGATTAGGTAGAAAATTCAGCTAGAGAGATGATGCCTTGCTCCTTGCTGCAACAACTATTAAAACAGTTTTCAAATGCCTTTTTAATTAAGCAATAACTTCCCTGAAATTCTCTAAGGACACCTATTGCTTACAGGGCATAAAATCACATTCATAATTTTTCTTGGCTGCAGCTGAGACTTTTCTGTTCAACCGTATATTGAGGGAGAACTCCCTGTCTCTTGCTTTGAATTTGTCATAGAATCAAGTCAGTGTTCAAGAAAACAGCGTAGCAAAAGAAGTTTTACATCTTCAGTAGGGAAATGTACCTGTTAAAGATTCTATGGTTAGATATTTTTATAGTTACATGAAACAGTTTTATAAAAAAGGAAGTTTCAAGTTTTAAATTTTTTCACTATAGGTGATATTACTGTTCTGAATATCAAGTCTGGAGAGAAAAAACTGGCACTTAAACCCAGATCTCACAAGTCTCCAACTTGTTTCATAAGTTTCTTTATTAAACTTTTATCATTGAAAACTAACTGAATGAGATTGCAAATAAAAGATAGTTAAAAGACACCCCGTCACATCTTTGGCAAGCTGAAAATCTCCTAGAAGATTGGAAATAGAAGTAGTGAATAAAGGTGTGCCAATGAGCATGATTCATTAAAAATACATACATTTTGAGATTGTTGAAATTGCTTTGGGGTTGTATTTTTTTCATCAGGCAGGAAGAAACATCTGGTTTAGATCTAGGAAGGGTGAGAAATTGCCACTAGATTATACAAGAACCACTCTAGCAAGCTGAGAAAGTTTGATTTTTTTTGTGAAAGAAACAGACCTAGTTGATATGATAGCTGAGACACATAACCCAGCATGTATTTGTTATTTAGTATAGGTTTTTGCTTGACATTCTAGAAAAGACCAAGGGGAAAGCAGAGAAAAGATATTTCAGTTTTAGGAGTTTGAAGCTTCAACTTTGTAGAAATAGTCTTTCAAAAAAAGACATGCTGCTGTGGTTTAGCTGCTAGTCACTTTGCATTTTAGTCTAAAGTAGACCTGAATTTCCCTCTAGAACTTGAAGTCTCTATGTGAAAGATTTTTGAATGATTCTCACTGGAGCCAGATTTAAATTCCAATTTGAGGCATGAAATGGCTTCAAATGACACACAAATTGCTGTATTTTCTAAACTATAATGCCTTTTTGATTCATAGGAAACCCTACTAGTGGAAATGTTATTTGTATCAATTTATAATCTGTTGTACTTTATGGAGTGGTAGATATTTTCTGTGCTAAAGTGGATATTTATCTCCTTGCATGGTAGTTACCGGAAGAATACTTTACTAATTCAACTGCAAACTGACTACATCCTTGATGCTTTTGAGACATTATAACACATGGGAATTAAATCTACAGGGGATAGAAGTGTTGTAAAGAATATTTTTATACGTTCAAAAGGTGTTCTATGGAAAACAGTAAAGAAAGGATTGACATGGTGGTTGTCCTAATTTCCTTTGATGGATACATTACAAAATTATTGTAATTGAAAATGAAAACAAAATTTTTAGGGTTTTAGTTTGGTTTGGGTTTTTAGAGAGGGAGTTTACTCTGCAATAATTATTGGGATATATATGTAACTAATTTGTATGTTCTTTCTGTCCTACCAGTCACATGGCTTTGAAGAAAGCTCTTTATTTTTTTCATAACTAGTATCTAGATCAGCACTCTCTTATTCAGACGTTTCATTAAATCAATAGTTCTAATTCCTGTGTAGAAAGGATAACCCATAAATTTTCCCTTCATAGAATAAATACATATTAAATTTTGACATACAGCCATGAGAAACTCCTCTAGTTGCAGAGGTACAATTGAATTTCTCCTGGAATAGCCACTAGGGCATTAAGAAGCTTGCTAATAATTTTAGAAGGTATGCAAATAGATTGTGGCTAAAATTGCACTTTTCGGATTCGTAGTAGTTGGCAAATGAGTTAAATTATGTCTCCTGCATGAAAGCCAGGGGACAAGTAATAGACCATCATACCTCCTTTGTTGACAATCATTGTCAAAAATGTATCTCATTTCTGCTTTAATTCAAAATAATTTCCAATATTGTAAGGAAGAACATCAATATTTACCTGAATTGTACTAGGAAAGAGGGAATAAGAAGGAGTCAGAGCCAAAGATAAAGAACGTAAATCTAAAATATTATTTGTGCTTGCTTTTTATGCACTCTTTCAGAACTGCTGTCATTACATCCAAGAATTGAAAAACAAAACCGCACCAGATTGCATAAATACTAGGGGTCTTACCCAGATAAGAATAATTTAATATAGTTTTTTTCTACATTTTTCTTTTACTGCTTCCAAAGCTCTTGTCAGAGAAAGAGTCAAACCTTTCCTATTTCCTAAATGTGATAGTTAAGCAACTATTCTGTGATTTGGAACTGTTAATACACTGAGCACTGTGTGGTATAGTTATTTGTATATAATTTAAAAGTAGCTTTTTCTAAACTTATTAAAATTACACAATTTAGCACTTCTTTTTTTCTTTCTAAATGCCAAGAAAAATGGAGTGTCCAATTTTAATATTGCTATGAACTGCATATAGTTTGACAGGAAGCAGGAAATTTTGATTCATTAGTAGTTGAAGTTGCTTTTTTCTTAAATTTGGAGTCTTATCTTCCCTGGTAATTTTTGTTAACTTCTCTGTCTACTAAATGTACCACCAGAGCAATAGTGACCAAGCTGTAAAATTCAGTGTTGATATATGGCCAAAGATCCTTAGAGTATTGTTATTCTCTAGGAATGACAGAAATAGATAAACAACCTTTGAAATACAAAGCCCTTTCATACTGAGCATGAGGAAAGAATGATTTGGTTTAAAATCTGGAATTATTAAAAAAACACACACCCTATTTTTTTCTTTCTGGAGTACATCTAGAACAGATTTGTTTTTATACCTGTTTTTTACCTCACATGGGGTCAAAAACTCTTAAGGCCAAAGATTTTGTGCTAAGGTCTCACATGAACAAGCTGCAAAATTTTTCAAGCCCCAGAATGTAACTTATTTTTTTTTAGATCTAAAATCTCTTAAGAAATCCAATTTCTTTGGTACATTATGATACTGTATTGATTGAGCTAAAAATATAACTCACTTGGTAGATTATGAAGATTTTTAGTTGTTTTTCAGTCTTGCAACTATAAAAAATAACTAGGTAGTTTAAGAACTTCAGTTAGGGTTCGCTTCTTGGTGGTTTGTATATATTTTCTGCAGATGACAGAAACTATTTAGTATTTATTTTTGTTCCATGTTTTCAATGATATTAATACTGGTTTTTTATAATACCAAGTTTGTCACATGGATTACTGTTGCTTCAGTTAATTTAATTTACTGAAATTTAATTAAATGTCAATGAGTAATGATTTGTGAGTTTTCCATGTCACTTGCATACTTTTTTCTCCAAGTGTCCTGCAATGGAATAAGGAAAAATAAGATACCTGAATAAGGGAGAGCTTAAGCTTTTCTGTTTCCTGTAAGTGATGGTATAGCAGGTAACCAGTATCTCATTTAACCATTTTACTCTTTAAAATTAAGTTGCCATATCAACAGGGCAGAACAATTTGCAATATATCTTGAGGAAATGCAACTAAATTCTTTTTTCTATTTCCAGCTATAGTATTTCATAGAAGCTTTTGTTATACACTTACGTAATTGCCTTTTTGATCAAATAAATGTGCTTTCTGTACTTCTCTTAATCTGTGTTTCTCTTAATATCCACCATTGTCTTGTTATCATTGTGAGGATAATGATCTGTAATAGCAAGGCAATCACAATGGTTTATTGTTTTCCTTCATAACCTTATCAGATTTTATTCTCTCTTAAACCTGCAAAACAGAACATGTTCAGATTTTTAACCGCCATTTTTGTCTGAAACTTGTAGACAAATTGCATCTATATATTTTCTTTTGTCATGAAAATATACTAAAAGTAGAGAAAAATAACAAATTAACTATTACACTGATCAGGTTGTTCAAACAGTGGTTTACTTTCAAAAGGAGAGACAAACATGCAAAACAGCTCTGAAAATAAATATAGACATTTTAAAAAATTGAAATCTATGTCTTGATAAAGCATCACAATTCCATATTAATTTTGGAGTTCACTTTTTTCCTAATGAATTAAAGAGTATACATCTAAAAAATATAAAAATATTTAAACTGAAATTGTAAGTAAAGGTGGAAATTTTAAAATTAAACTAAATTTTTTTTGTTTTCTGTATCATTATAGAAGTACTATGCTTACCCATAGTATATTTTTAATTTTTAAAGAAGGGCTAAAGCTCAGTTTTTCACTTGTCCTTTAGGTTGTATTCTTGTATTTCAAGTATAAATAGATAACTCAGAGACTTGGAGGTAAAAGATAACCTAAGTTACAGATCTTGGTTATATTATCTTTTAAATATGCCTTACTTTAAATCAAATTGTACCCCACCCCCATATCGGAAAACAGAATATAGCAAAGGCTTTAATTATCCATATTCTACTGATGATTTAACTAATTTTAAAGTTATTTTTAGAAAGGGCAAAAAAGAGTAAGTTTTAAATCCCATCATATTCTGTGTACCATATGTATCTTTTTTGATGTTACACAGATTGCTAAACCCTAAATCCTGGGCTTTCCCTTTGTAGGCTCAACCAGCTGCTGCATTAGCTCTTCCTGTGTCTTTTTTTCTGTGTTGAGAGCACTTAAGACCTTATGCAACTTAATACTTTCTGTTATTGGAATAATTTTCTGCTGTTAGCCAAATGCACATTCTGCTTAATGGTAGGGCTTTTTCCAGTTCCTGTGGTGGAGGAAAAAAAATACTGATGATACATTTTTTCAGAATGGCAGAATGTTTGTAAATCACCTTGCACTTTCTTTGATTTTCTACTATTATATGTTCTGTACTATCACGTTTTGTACTATTATATATATATATATATAAATCAATTTTATATTTGGTATTTCAATTTATTATTCTGAAAGAAATCTGCCTTGAAGACGACTCTTATGCCCAATTTTTTTTCTTATAGTGTTTAATACAAGAGTTATATGATTAATGTAAACTAATTATATACATGTATGCATAATATTTACAAGATATTCAACATTGTTTAATTTCAACAGTCCTAATGCTGTCTGAATGCTTTTATTTTTGAACTGGAAAAATAATTTTTATAAAATAAATATTATGCAAAACCAATGTAGAATAGGCAGAATTAAAGTAATAATATAATTTAAAATTAATATAATTTTCCAAAGTCTATTTCAAATTAGACCCCTTGAAAACATACATAATTTATATTTATTTCAGCTACACTTTAAAATGTATTCTCCCAAATTTCCACCTATTAAACCCCGTGATTATTATGCTGCCAGATTGGTAAGATTATCAATGAGGCAGTTTTCACATATTATAATATAGAGAGTAGTGCATTTCTTACACAGGTGTTATCCTATTCAAGTTCAGTTGCAAGCATCTCTTGAATGTGGCTCTAGCTTCTGTGTCTTGTGTTGACTGCTGCTTTCCTCCACAATGACCACATTCTTTTATCTGCTTAAGACATCTTAACTGTTCTAAAGAGTGTTTTATGGGAAAATTGAAAAACAGGGCCTTATTTACACTGACTGCCTATTATCTACAATAGGTTTCACTGTTCCTTGAGTTTTTCATGGTATATGCAAGGAGATTGTCAGATCTGTAAAGGCACCTTGCTGTGCTCAGAAAGTGCAAGGAATATTTGTAAAGTCTTAAATATAGGCATACAACTGGCCTGAGGAGATATTTGAGGCAGTTATAAGTTTCTTTTGCTTGAAACTATATAGTATCTTCTATAGTTTAAAAAACAGCAAAGAGTTTTTGCAACATTAATGAAAGATGATACTGTAGACTCCTCCTCTGAAAAACATAGGTTTGGATTCTGTCTTCTGGTGCTGGTTCAGTTTTCTGGAGACCAACCCACTCTCCAAGGTACTATGCTAAACTATAGTAAAATGAAGACGAAATTAGGGGTTTTTTCACTATAATCTATGATAATAGTTAAGACTGAAAGTGTTTCTCTCTCAAAAAGGAGTGGGTAGAGATTGTTTCCCTTCTTTCAAAGAAGTGAAATGAACTTACTGTCTCATGATGATTTGTTAAAGATATGTTTGCTTAAAGAATGCAGCAATATTTTGTAAATATAACAGCTCATATAAATATTTATTCTTCTCTATAGCATGAAATTTCTACAACTTCTGTGGGCGTTTTTATTTCTGTTAGGAAATTCAGGAAATTACAGTTATATTCATTTGTTGCGTCTGCTGTTTGTTTTGTTTGTTCATTTTCTGTTTTGTTTCGCACGTGTCATCATAGATGTTGTAATGATTTCAACCACACTCTTGCAATGTTCTCCATTGCTGGCTATGCTTTGTAACAATTACATATTAAACTTTACTTTTCAGTTTTAGAGATCATCCTTTCACTTTGTGCCATTATAATTTCGTTCATTACAAACTCTGCTGCCTCCAAGCATGTTCTCTTCAACTCCATCTCCGGTTTTCCATCAGTTCTTCACAGTCTCCTACACATTACATAGTAATATTTCAACTAGATGTTTTTCTCTTCATTCACAGTGATTAGATTTCTAATGTTCAGTTGCTGGGTTGGCATGTCTCTTTAAAAGTATTTGCAGTACAAGCTAGTAAAACTCATTATTTACTCATTCTGGCCAATGTCATTATCTGTTCCTACTCCTGTATATACTTGACCATCCTTAAATAGAGGCTGTCAGGTGTCTGGATCTATTCCAGTAGGTCTTGCTTACAGTTAGGATGCAAAGATGCCATTCATTTGAATTCTTAAATGGCTGTTAGATTCAGACTTGACATTTGTGATGAAACTGGAACTTTCCCTGTGTCCATGGCAATAAAGTTACATCCATTAAGACAGTCGGTGTTTATTACCCTTCTTAGCTATTTCTTGGCAGAAGTGGACAGTTAGCTTGATTATAAAGTAAATATTCACTTGAAAGATTATGACAGATCTGAAAACCTCCCTGCCCTAGAGATGTGTTCCAGATTCATTTCTTTCCCTGCTTTTCCCTCTATTTTGCTTTGCAACTGTGGTGTAAAAATGGCTGAACAGACAACATTTTGAGGATGGGACTTTTGCAAGTTCTTTAGGAAGTCTGCAGTCTGTGCTGGAGGCTGTGCACAATGTTGCACATATTGTAGTATAATTGGAAACACTGAAGCAAGGCACCTGACTTTTAAAAATATTTTTTTTGAAAACACTGAAATCACTGGCTGTGATTTTCCCCTGTAAGGAAGCCTGGTATAGCCAGGTTGCATGCTATTATTTTTTGAGGAGGTTGATAGATACATACACTTACTACATACCATAGGCCAATGAACATAGTCACCAATTCAATCTGTGCCTGTCTCAAAGTTGTAGAATAAAACCAGATCCTCACCCTAGTTTGTGCTCCCAGGTGGTCATTGCAAAATCAGGCATAGGCAGGAGGAATTTAAAGCAGAGAAGATAGATTATAGAAGTCAGAAGTAGCAGAGTTTACTGAGACAGAGGTAGATCTCAGATAACATTCTATTCCTTTTTATTGAATTTGTGTATGACCCACTACTCCTGAGAAGAATAGTGTTTCTTTCTGATAATCTCTGGGATCTCTGTCACTGTTTCTTCACTTAAAGCTCAGTCAGTTATGACTTTAAACATTTCTGAGTGCTGATCCTCTTAGACAACAAACAAAAAAGGAATGGTTTGGGAGATGCTGAAAGAAAGTAAAAGGAAATGTGAGGAATTTAGAATGTATGCCAGGATGGAAGAACAAGAGCAATGACAACTGTCCTGGGGAAGGCATTAGTGCTGCAGTTCTCAAAGTGAGAATATTTTATTTCATTGTGGGATAGTATGCTGCTGTAACCATAATCTGGCTGTAGATGCCAGACCCAGCACAGTGGCAGGAAGAAATATTGGTCTGTACAAGAAACACGTGCTGAATGTGCACCTGATTTTTGTCTAATGCAGGAAAAAGATAACAAGCCAAATTTAACATATCGTGAATCATACTGAATCTGTTGTCTGCCAGTTAAACAAGTGATATAGAGTTGTACTGACTGTTCTAAAAGCCATACCAACTAATTTACATCTGTAAAATGATCCCATGGCTTCTTCTTCTCCTACTTAGCATGTTTTCCCAACTTCTGTGCTCAAAAAAAAATCTTTTCATTCAGTAATTAACACAGTGTCACGATTTAACCCCCAGCCATCCACCCAGCAAGTATCATGCAGCCACTCACTCACTCACTCTCCCACCAGTGGGATAAGGGAGGGAATCAGAAGGGTAAAACCTGGAAAACCCATGGGTAGCAATAAAGAGAGTTTAATAGGGAAAGCAAGAGCCATGCATGCAAGCAAAACAAAACAAGTAATTAATTCACTGCTTCCCATGGGCAGGCAGGTGTTAAACAATCCCCAGGAAAGCAGGGCTCCATCACATGTCCCAGTGACTTGGGAAGACAAAAGGCATAATTCCAAATGTTCTACCCCCCTCCTCCTTCTTCTCCCCAGTTTATATGCTGAGCATGATGCCATATGGTCTGGAATATCCCTTTGGTCAGTTTGGATCAGCTGTCTTAGCTGTATCTCCTCCAAACTTCCTATGCACCCCCAATTTCCATACCAGCATGGTAGTATGAAAAGCAGAAAAGGCCTTGGCTCTGTGTTAACACTGCTTACCATGAACAAAGACATCTCTATATTGTCAAGAACAAAGACATCTCTATATTGTCAACCCTGTGCTCAGCACAAATCCAAAAAATGAAGTTTTGTTAATTATATGTTTACATATAATTAGACTTCCTACTAACTTCCCATGTTATTTGGTGTTGTACTCTCCCTTCCAGTACTTCTCCAGGTCTTAAGACTGGCTATTCAGTGTTCCTCAGGAAAATTCAGAAGATTTTAACAGTAATTAGCACATTGGTTCTCTTCAGTTTTGGAGTCTACTTGAGGCTACTTTTCTGTATTTTCTTACTTGTTGTTCCTCATCATTTCCCAAGCAAAGTTTGAGAACCACATGTTGCCCTCCCTCAGCCCAGTTACCTTGGAGGGTACAGTGACTGTGTAGGGGTGCCAGCCCTGGCCTTGGGTGCTCCCAGGGCGAAGCCAATGTGGAGGGAGCACAGGCACATGGTCACCAGGCACTTGCTGCCAAGGGTAAAACCAGCTCTCATCAAGACAGGGCCAGACATGTCCTGAGAGCCTACACAGAGCCTCTGGCCTTGTGCTAGTGATGGAAAACCACTATTTTCTGAGTTGCAGAACAGAGCTTCCCAAACATTTCTCTTGCAATTATTACCAACTCACAAGAGAAATCTTTCAAGACTTCACATGGCTTAGAGCTCATCTCTGTGTATTTGCAGTGTTGGATCTTTAACATTTACTGTTGCTGGCACAGAGAAGATTGCATGATGCTGTTTTGGTCAGAGAGCTACCTAAAATATTTATCAGTGTGAGAATGTGATCCTTTGTGTTCAGAAAAAATGTACTTTGATATTTTTAAATTATTCAAAAACTTTTCATGAATGAATCATAATTCTCATCATATATTCTGACTCTGGTTTGTGATACATAACTGTCTTTCCTTAGAAATCAGAATAAGAATAGAAGTGAAGAGTGAATGCTAAAAGCGATGATTTTTCAGAGGTCAAAATCCAGATAAGTAAGAAAAAGGGATGCAGGCTCATTTCATTGCTATAGTCACCTAGAATCAATAAAGACCTGCATATGTTGGTATATATGTGCTTTATTAAATGAATGTGATACAAATCTAAATCCCATAATTTTTAACACAATGAATATTAAAACAAACTAGGGAAATGATGGACTTTATTGCTTTTTAAACTGCTTTAAATATAGTAAAGTGTAGTAAAATCCGGTAAGCTGAAATCAGTAACCCTTGCCATGAATGTGCATTTATAATAACCAGACTTTGAAAGCCTCTTTCTAGTGGCTACTGCTGTGAAGTCTGTTCTGCAATAATAACCTTTTTTTTTTTTTTTTACTTTATTGCATCACATGAAAACAGCCTTAAAAATTTTCTAAGTTCTTTTCACTGCACTATAATCAATTTAGAAAACTTCAGTCAAAATACTCCCACATTCTGACACTTTACTGAAAACATCCAGCACAGGACAAAGATTTGTTCACTGAATGACACCAAGTAGGTAGAATTGCTACTGTGATTTTTAGTAAGTCATTTTCCTCTTGCCTTTTCAGACTATGGTACTATTAAGAAGGTACTTGCCCCAATGAACCAGACTTCAAGCAGCTGCCTGCTCGAGGAAATTGAACTCCTGCCGAAAAGTCAGCGAGAGCCCATCAGGAGCCTTCAGATCTTACACAGCCAGAGTGTTCTTTTTGTGGGCCTTCAGGAACATGTGATTAAGGTCCCCCTGAAGAGATGTCTCTTTTACAAAACATACAGGTATGAAGAATCAGCTATTTGTATTTGATTGGAGAAACATACATGCAGGGGGTTGCAGAAAAATAGGAAAGAAAAATGACTGCAAGTAGGAATCCAAATTATTTGTCCTTGTCAGCAATGACTTACTCTGTACACTGTTTATCAGAAGTGTCTCTGACTTCTTGTACTAGCTTGTTAGGACTAGATGAGACTCTCAAGGAATTATATTGATATTTAAGTGTCATTATGCAGATTCTGAATTGTGAAGTGAAACAGTAAGAAATGTTTTATATAGAAAACAGGTATCTAGTAAAGTGCAATATAGCTGCGGCTTTAATATATTTAAAGACTGAGACTTGGATAAATTTAAGTTAGGCTTTGGGGTTTTTTTAAAGCTGTATTATAACTGAATAAACAATATCTCTGTGGATTCAGGAAGAACACTAAGTTGGATGAACTGAGAATTAAGAAGTGGCTATTCAAAGGTAAATTTGAATCAACAAAAAATAAATGCAAATATGCTTTTAAGTAAAAGGACTGTGCAGCTGACAGTTGTTCAATCAAACAAAGAGGATATTTAACAAATTACCACTTGGTTATAGACTGTATTATGGTAGTTAAGGAATTTAAACTTCAGCACACAACTATTTCTATAGGCTATCTGAAAATACCTCTGGGTTGCAAAGCATGTTATTAGAGATTCATAATTCCATTTAATTAGTTGGATCTTCCCTCTAATATGTGAGGTCTTGGTAATTCAGTACAATTGTTTTGTGCTACATCGGACTGAACCAGTGTGATGAGATTTTGAAAACTGTTACTGAGGCGTTGGTTTTTTAGCTGGATTTACCTTCACCTTGTTCAACACACGTTCCTTTGGAAAGTTGGGCTATTAAAGGAAGGAGAAAGGCTGCCAGTTGCCGTTCTTGGCTGCTACACTGAGCATCACAGAGATGTTATTTGTGCAGCAAAGAGATTATACCTCCCATAAAAGGCAGTGAACATTTGCATGTAGAGATATTTCTGGCTATCAGAGGGACCACACAGGTGGTCACAGAAGGTAGGTGACCACAGGATGCAGGTGTAGAGCTGTGACAGTGGAAGGACATTTCCAAGGGACGTGGCTCACTGTGGGGATTGGTATCATGCAGGAGGCTACTAGTTTGAGAGCAAGACTGAAGGAAAAGCTGTACCCTAGAAAATGAGCAGACCATGGAAGGGAAGTATTCTACTTTTTACAGTTTTTTACCAGCAATTTTTTTCTTTTGTTTATGCTGTCTTATGTATCATATTTTATAAGTTTCTTCTGCAATAGAAGGACATTCAAAACCCCATTGGAAGTTCTGCAAAGCTTACTTTAAGGAAAAGTTATATAGGGGCAAGTCTCTGCTTCAAACATTTTGTTGGTTTAGGAGCCTACATAGAACCAAGTTTCATCTTTCCTTGGTTTAGTGACTTCAAACAGGATGTGTGGTGGTCCTGTAGCCCTTTCTGGTTTTTTTCCTCCTTTTCATTAATTAATGACTTGCATATTAGGAGGGGCATATGTATGCAAGTGTGTATATCTGAAGAAGGAAAAAAACTTAGTGACATAAATAAAAGCTTCTCACTTTGATTGAATATTACATGATTAACCCATTCTGCTTGCACGAAACAGTAAACATATTGCCCTAAGCAGATGTGTTTATTTCAGAAAGGGAGATCAGTCTATGACTGTGTTTCTCTAGGGTCTGTGTACCCATGACAGCCATAAACACAGGGAGCTCAATAATACGGGTGTCTTGTATTTACACCAAGCGTGCGGTTCACTTTGGACGTTACAAGGCTGGAGGCCTTATGTCAGTAGTGACATATGAACTCCAAAATCCAGAGATGAGACTTCCAGAGCACCTGCTTAGCTGGTGCCTGTGTGGAGGTCCCACAGATCCCTGTTACCTGTGCTTCTGTCAGGACAGTTCCCAAGGCACATCAGGGTTATTCTGGCTACAGGGCCCAAACATGCTTCTGGCCTCTCAAGGTGGGACTGCTGTCTAAAATCATAGGCCCCATGTATGGCTACAGGCTAGGCATTCCTCTCCCTCTTTGAGGAGTGGGGTCTAATTAGCTAATTTTAAAAATTTCTCTAAAACGAAGTGGTGCCATTCCCATTTTACTGCATAGAACAGTAGCTAAATGACTCAAATCTTGCTCAAATGATAATTTATTCCTCTGCTCAGAGTTAAGTAAAGTCTCATCTTCCACTGGAGTGACTTACTTAAAAGGAGATAAAATGATTCCTCATGGGGTTTTTCAACCGTATCTTTTGTAGTTGCATGATTTTTTTCTTGTAGTAATTAAAAATTCATTGCACCAAAAGGGTTGCCATCCATGATTTCTTCTTGGTTAAAGAGTTCACCAGCAATTCTAGCTCTGTTTTGTGAGAAAGGAGAGGATTTACAGGTGTGATGCAGATGAAATAAGGAATCTCCTTGTCATCTATCATTAGGGACTCAGATTATTCAGACAACGCAGATGTAATCTTTCTCTCACCTTAACTTACTTCTGGTTTGACAAGTTTTTTCCTGGCTTATGCTAGATTTGTATTTTTTGCATATGGAGAGAGTGTGAGTATGTTACTTGGGCATATTTCTCTAGGCAATGAAACACCTGAAACTTGCTCACTGCATTGTTGGGTGCTTTAATACACACATTCTTCTGTTTCCAACTACTACTTCTGTACTATAGCAATGGGTAAATAGAGTAATGGGTAAACCTTACCTAAGGTAATGCCTTTGGGCATTGTGGTTTTGGGGGGGGGATTATTTTAATTTTATTTATTTACATTTATCATACTTAGGGCTGTATAACTCTGCCAAGGCTATACTCTGAGATTCCACCAATAATTACTAGAATCTCTTCCCCATATCAAGGACATGTAGAGTCTTTAATATCTGCTTCACATAATTGTTGAGAAATAGAGCATGCTTGTCTATGAATAACAGCCTTAAAAAAGCCAAAAGGCCGAAGACGTGCTGGCTCACCTGCTCTGTGTTTTTGTGTCAATGGTGGAGTGCTCATCGTTTAATCTTATCTAATCTCTTTGTTTAGGTTTATTGCTTAGCTTTCAGAAAATGCAACTTCAGTCCCTCTACTGAGCAGACTGTTCCACAAGCTTATATCTCAATGTCAAGATATTTTTCTTTCTTTCTGAATAATTGTCTAATTATTCCTTGTTTCATCTTCCCATACTAGCCTCTAAAGCATGTGGTTATTGCTTTTATTTGGAGATTATTATATCTCTTTAATTATCACTCTAATATGCTCTGCAAATTGTAAATCTGTTCCTCCAGCACTTTTCTGTGGTGGAGTAGCCCTGCGACGTGCTGTTGTCTCTGACAGACATTCCCTTTGACTCAGAACAGTTCTGTTTGCATGACCTCATGACTCCTCTGCTCACACAAATACTGTTAACAAAGGCCCTCGAAAATATTGTTTTACATTTGGAGGCTAATTTTTTTTTTTTTAATTTTTGGGTTTTTTTGTGATTTAGGTACAATTTGCTTCGTTACTGTAACAGCAGACCATACCACAGACAGAGCCTGTCTGGGTTTCTCAGCACTTTTAATTGTGCCATGGTGTTTTCATCATTCATGAGTTGCCCATTCTAGTTATTTGGATTGACAGTTTTCATGGGGGGCAGGCGGGCGATATCTCATGCACACTTCAGCCAATGTCTGAATAGTTTTGAACATCCTGTCATAATCCTGCTGGTTTCAGGAGTCAGCTAGGGAAAAGTAATCTGGAATGTGTCAGTACCTAGAATCAGTTTTCAAAAAACTCTGGCATCCTTAAGTTCCAGGAGAAAGCAGCAGAGCAGTTACCTAAGTGCGGTTCTCCCTGGGGAAAATCCTTTAAGGTTTGACCAGGTTATTATCACTTGAGTATTGCAATTCACACATGTTTATCAAACTTTTATGGAAGTCCATCAACACTATTAACTGGGGCTATTTGATACTATGAATTCTCCAGCTCTCTGTACCTCTTCAGAGTTGAGTAGGCCAACATGAAGCACAAATGACTTTTGTATACCTGCTAATTAACTATAATGTGAGACAAATAGAATGATTACCTTGAAAAGATAATTATTAAACTCTATAAAGTTTCAATGTTTTCTATTTACTTTGAAAACTCTACGCATGTGAAATAAGGAATAAGATATGTAGCAGGGGGATAAAGACTCTCTCCCCTGAAACAAAGAACCAGTTACCTTTCTTTTTTTGGCAGCTGTAGCCTTCAAAGGAACTCTGGATGAGAGTGACTCCTCTGAGGCAAATTTGTTGATGTTATACTATGTATTGGAGTTCTCAGTGCATTAGTTCTGAAATAGAGGACAATGACAGGTTGTATCAGCCCATTGTTCTTTAAAATCTTACAAAGAAAGGGTCAAGAACTGATGTTTCGGTGACATATAAGTTTCACACACTTGAATGGCTTGAAAACTAATCTTACTATGATGTTATGTCTAAGTAAATAAATAGTGGCATCTGCTAAAAGCTGTACAAATAGTGACTACTCTGGTATAAAAGAAAAATAACTTCTGGAAATTTTTGGGTATTGTTTTTTACATTATATACTTAATATATTATTTGCTCACAAGATTGTCTTGCTAAGTAATGTTATCATAGCTATTCTACTGTAACTAACTTTTCATTCACTTCATTATTCCTATTTTGACGTCTTTGTTAGCCATTAGTTAAGCAATCTGTACATACACAAAAGATAACTAGCACCACGGTACTAAGAAGAGTACTGAATTAACTAACAGAAGAAACAATAACTATAAATTTGGTTATATTTTATTTCATTCCTAAAGCTCCAGCAAGATTACTGGATTAAGTATTTCAACCACTTTTGCATTCCTTTATTTTGCCCTAGCTACAGATTTTGCATCTTCAGAAGTACTCTCACACTCAGTAGGAACCTGATTTCCTGGTAATAAGCATTCTATAATATTACACAGTAAAATAATTATTCCTATATTCTCATACTATACAAGTTAACAATGAGCATGTGGTCTAAACCATTACTAGGTGCTCACGTGTCCACAAGACCTTGCCAACACATGGAATTGAAATTATTGTTTTGAAATAATCATTTCAAAATAGTTGGGTTTGGATATCTAGGTGGATTTCCTGATTTCAAAATACACAGGCTTTATTCTAGTTTAAATCTGAGAAATGCACTGCTGCATTAGACTGTCTGAATCACATGCAAACTGATCTGAATTAGTGATTCCAGAGTAACATTCCAAAATCGGAATCATCGTAAATTTCCAAGACTGCGATAAACCATAATCCTGGCTGCAAGACTAGATTAGAAGCATATATTAAAAATGACAAGTCTTTTTTGAGTATTAGATACACTATACAATTATCTTCATTTGGTGTGAACTTATGAGAACACTAGTAAAGACAGCAGAACTATGAAATAAGCAGAATTGTAAGTTTTTCTCACTCAAAAGAAGTAGAATATTAGTCCCATACTTCAGAGGGAATCAATTCAATCCCTTCAGAACTGATCTTGACCCTTTCTGCCTCTGTGAAAATGAAGCTTTTTGCAGAAAGTGTTTATCTATCTCACCCACAAAATGCATCAGAGACAAACTGTTCATTTACATTTTGCTTTACCTGACAAGTCTAGTCACAACTTTTTAAAGCGTGATCTATGCATTTTATTGTAAGCAGACATTTTTGTTAAACAAGAATTTTACAGCCTGCTCCCAATTTATTTATTGAAGTAGCTTTATGAGAAGAAAAATGTCTTTTTTTTCAGTTTGCAAGGATGTAAGAAAACAAAATAGATTTGACTACATATTTGCAGTTTGGATTTTATTAGTAGGATATTATTTTGAACAAAGAAGTGAGCTAAGAAATAAAAATTTTAATCAGGCATGTGGTTTTCATATGTGATGATGTAATTAATTACTTTGCTTTAAAAAAATACCAAAATATTCAGGAATTCTAAGTTCAGAGTAGTTACTCATAGTAACTTTACGAGTGGACAGTGAGGTGGATGGAGAAATGGCTGAATGGGAGTGGTGTCATCGAAAGGTCAATACTGGTCACAGTATTGTTTAACTTATTTATCAGTTATTTGAATGAAGGGACAGATGCCTTCTCAATAAGTCTGCTGATGACACAAAGCTCAGAGGAGTGTCCAATACCCCAGAGTGCTGTGCAGCCCTTCAGAACGACTTTTGACAGGCCAGAGAGATGGCCAGATAACTGTCTGAAATTCAACAAAGGCAAATGCAGGATTCTTCATTTGGGGAAGTATAACCCCATGCAGAAGCATAGGCTGGAGGCTGACCTGCTGGAAAGCAGCGCTGCAGAGAAGGACCTGGGGTCCTGGTGGACAAGTTGTCCGTGAGCCAGCACTGTGCCCTGGAGGCCAAGAACACCAAAGGAAAAGCAGGTAGAGGGAGGTCATCCTGCCTCTCTACTCAGCCCTGGTGAGGCCACATCTGGAGTACTGTGTCCAGTTCTGGGCTCCTCAGGACAAGAGAGACATGGAACTTCTGGAGTGAATCCAGTGGAGGACAACAAAGATGAGTAGGCGACTGGAACATCTCTCTTTTGAGGATAGGCTGAGGGAGTTGGACCTGTTCAACCTTGAGAAAATTGAGAGGAGATTTTATCAGTATATGTATCTGTCGAGAGGATGGAGTGCATACTCTGAAAGTTGTGTTTCACATTTGTTTCAAGTAGAGTCAATTGGAAGCAACAACATTCAGAGAATTGTGTGTTATAAACAAATTTTATACATAAAAATGTATACATAAAAATGAGTCAGCAGTGTACCCTGGTAACCAGGAGGGCCAACAATGTCCTGGAGGGCATCAGGCAAAGCATCACCAGCCAGTCAAGGGAGGGAATTGTCCCACTCTGCTCTGCACTGGGGCGGCCTCACCTGGAATATTGTGTGCAGTTTGGGGCACCACAATATAGGAAAGATATTAAGCTGTTCGAGAGTGTCCAAAGGAGGGCAACGAAGATGGCAAAGGGCCTTGTGGGGAACCTGTATTAGTAGTGACTGAAGTCACTTGGTCTGTTCAGCCTGGAGAAGAGGAGACTGAGGGGAGACCTCATTGCAATTACAACTTCCTCATGAAGGGAAGAAGAGGGGCCGACACTCATCTCTTCTCTGTAGTGACCAGTGACAGGACCCAAGGGAATGGCCTAAGTTGTGTAAGGGGAGGTTTAGGTTAGATATGAGAAAAAGGTTAACCCAGCTGGTGGTTGGGTACTGGAACAGGCTCCCCAGGGCAGTGGTCACAGCACCAAGCCTGACAGAGTTCAAGCAGTGTTTGGATGATACTCTGGTGCACATGGTGTGACTCCTGGGGATAGTCCTGTGCAGCGTTAGGGGTTGGACTCCATGATCCTTGTGGGTCCCTTCCAACTTGGCATATTCTGTGATTCTGTGGAAGGTTCCTGATTCTGGATTTGATGGGAGGAGCTTGTAGGTTTAAAGCTGGTATTCTCAGTGACACTGCAAGATTGAATTGTACCTAAATACATTTTGATTGTCTTACAGAAATTCAAGTAAGAGGAAGCAAAAGTAGTTCACTCAGAGTGTCTGAGATGATTAAAGGATTTGATTTTTCTTAGCAGTACAGGCAGGGGTTAAGCAGGATCTTGAGTATTTGACATGCATCTTATTTTGAGCTCCTAGGACTTTATAAATTGTGTCCCTACCATTTATGCTCTTCTGCATCATTCATCTGTATCTTTAGATCCCTATTCTTCATTGCACACACATATAAATGTATACAGTGCAAAACCAATAGTAATGAAAACACTGATAGATATATTTGTACAGAAGTGTAGTATTAGATTCATGAATTCATTCAGAAATGGATAGAACCATGCATCTGGAACATGAGTCAGGCTTTTATCTTCCGTTTTCTCTTCAAATTTGCAGTGATGAATCTGGCTTCTGTGAAATAAGATGGTGACCCCAGTTCAGTTCCTGGTGTACAAAGTGTCAGATCACAGTTGATGGTAATTGGAACTATGCAGCATGGATATTTCAGTAGAAATTATTGAAAGGGTCAAGAGAGTCTGTTCTCCAAAATGCTGTGTATAGGTAAAGACAAAAAAAAATATCATTGAACAGTCTTGGAAGATGCACCTCTTACATTTATATTGTATGAATAAAATGTAACGTCTCCAGAGGATACCTGATTAGCACTTGCAATGTATATTCATGTGGGAATATATTCTTCCCCTGAAAGGAGATTTAAAAATCTCTCTGAAATCAAGGGTATCAGGGTATAGCTTTTAAACTTACAGGGTTTTTTGTTCTTTGGTGCACACATAAATTCTTTTTAGTCTAAATCTGTATGGGATTTTTTATATATTTTGCTCTGAGTTATATTCAATTCTGCCTCATTTTCTGTCTCAATAAATCATCTCAAATATAAGTGAAGTAGAGCAGTCTTGCTGACCTACTTGGTGATAATTATAAAATAGCTGAAGAAAAAGACCTGCTGTTGCTGACTTGCTTTAGAGTGAGGTGACTTACAGTTCTGTTACTAATCAGTCAAAATCCATTGTTGAAGTGTTGCATCACTGTCAGTAGGCATACTAAATCATCACAGCCAAATGAATGCCTTGCAGGAGAGATACTCAACTACCCAACATTTATGTTTGGTAAAAAATGTGAAGTGACAACATAAAGAAAAATTAGAATCAATCAGTAGAAGCCAAAAGCTGTTGAATGTTTTTGTAGAGAATGCTGACTCGATAGGGTAAGTGGCATCAAGAGTCTTAGAATGAACTGATTCACTTTTATTCCTGAATTTCCCTCCCGAACAAAATTGCCAGTTTTAGCAGTGCTGGGACAACTCATGTGAATACTTACAGATGTGGGTTGGTGCCTACTGGGATGAACAGACAAAACATCCATTTTTCAGTGGACTTTCTTAACTAAATTCTGAAAAGATTCACCTCATTTTATTTTGTTGCAGTGCTCTCCAAAGCTGGTCATCTACTGAAATGACCATGTTCAGTGTCCACAAATTGATTAAACATACTTTGTCCTGGCAGTACAAGAACTTTTATTTCTTCCATGAAACTAGGACCTGTTTTGATACCAGAAAGTAAAAAGAACAGTCAAAGTATGTTTTTAGCTCCTTATTTATAACTTCTCAGTGACTTGTAATGAAAAGTGCAAGCCATTTTGATTTGCCTGAGTGGAAGGTAAAGTGGAAGCAAAATCAAAAGAGGAAATGGGGTCTAAGACCAGAGTGGGAGAAGGATCAGCTTATTCCCACGAAAGAGGGAGTACAGTTCTAAGTAAAAGGATACCGACCTTAAAATATTTTTGTTTCTAATAAAAAGTTTCTAAAGTATAATAACTGCATTTATAAATATGAACACTTTGAAGTTAGAAAGGTGAGATCATCTTCGAGGCAGAAGTTTTCACTTCAACATTAGCACGTCTAATGTTGCCAGTTTTGCATTATGTCAGCCTTTAATTTAATTTTGTATTCTTTTCTGATAAAACACATGCTTTATCAGAGGTATTCTGAAGGAGAACACTGGACATCGTATCTTGCAAACATTGTAAGACCAAGACACTTTAAACTTTCCACAATTTGCATTAATGTTCCTCCTCACTTTCTAGATAATTAAATGGAAACGTGCAGCCTGAGTTACAAAAATGCTAAGTACTCACAGCTGCAAGAGACATCAGTGGGAACTCTCTCCTGAACACTGAATCTCCTAAAACAAAAGCTTTATATTTGAACTGGCAGCCTAATTAGGGGTACTCGTGGAGTTTTGATTATTATGTCTCACATTTTGCCCATTTTGCAGACGGGAGCTATGCTCCTACATAGTACTGGCAATCCATGTTGCCAAGTGTACTGCAGAAACAATTTCTTTGCAATTTATAAGCACTAAGAATCCTCTATGATGGTATTATGGAATAGCCTCTAGGGAATTAGTAAGTCTGTGTTTAGTCAGATGTTAACATGGAACTACATGAGGAATGCCATAGATAAATATAAATAGGAATAAAGCACCTAAATTTCTGAGGACAGAATCATAGAACACTTGAGGTTGGCAGGGGTCTCTGGTGGTCATCTGGTCCAACCTCTTGCTCATGCAGGGCCACTCAGAGTCAGTTGTCCAGGGCCATGTCTGGGTGGCTTCTGAGTATCTCCAAGGAAGGATACTCTAGAACCTCTCTGGGCAACCTGTGCCAGTGCTCAGTCACCCTCACCATAACAGTGTGTCTCCTGATGTTCAGTTGAAACCTCCTGTGTTTCATTTGTATTCATTGTCTCTGGTCCTGTCACTTGGCACCACTGAAAAAACCATGGATCCCCTTCTTTGTACCCTCACTTCAGGGTTTTGTATATACTGATGAGATCCTCTCTGAGCCTTCTCTTCTGGCTAAACAATCCCAGCTCTCTCAGCTTCTCTGAGAAGATGCCCCTTGGTCCATCATCCATGTTGAAGACAGAGGCAAAGAAAGCATTAAGCACCTCTGCCTTGTCTCTGTCCCTGTTTGTGAGGTGACAATCCTCATCTTATAATGAGCTGATGATATTTTGTTTCTTTACTGCCTATTGACATTAATACATTTGAAAAACTCTTTTTATTGTCCCTCACATTTCTGTCCAGCTTCAACTCCAGCTAAGCTTTGACCACATGACTTTTCTTCCTACAGAAGCAGGCAGCATCTCTGAATTCTTCTCACGTCACCTAACCTTGATTCATCTGGGTATACACCTTCCTTTTTTGCCTTATTTCCAAGACAAGATCCCTGTTCAGCCAAGCCGGCTTTCTGCCTCACCTGCTTGACTTCTGACATTTGGGAATTGCTGCTCCTGTGCCCTTAGGAGGTGATGTTTGAAGAGTGACCAGCACTGATGGACCCCACCACCTGCAAAAAAATTTTCCACAGGGGACCTTACATACTAATTCCCTGAACAGCCCAAGGTCTGCTCTCCTCATGTCCAGAGTTGAGGTTTTGCTGGCACTTTTCCTCCTGTCAACAGAGATTTTAGACTCAATGTCTTCATGGTCACTATGGTCAAGATGGACACCAATCTCCACTTTGCTCATGAGATCTGCACTGTTGACAAGCAGCAGATCAAGGAGTGCATCTCCCCTAGTCGGGTCCCTTAGGGCCTGTTCCATAAAGTTGTCATCCCGGCTTTTTAGGAATTTTCTGGCTCAGGTTGTACCAGCTGTGTGACACTCCCACTTAATGTCTGGCAAGTTGAAGTCCCCCATAAGGACAAGGGCATTTGACTTGGAAGTGTCCCGTAGTTCCTCAAAGAATAATTTGTCAGCATCATCATCCTGGCTGAGAGGTCTATATAGCAGTCTCCCATGATGACACCCACATTATTTGTTTGTCCCTTGATTCTTACCCAGAGGTTCTCAACTGTGCCAGTGCCAGCTGTGAGCTCCATACATTCTAACCCTTCTATTACATACAATGCCACTCCTCTGCCTCTTCTACCCTGCCTGTCTCTCCTGAAGAGCTTGTAACTGTCCAATAGGGCATTCCAGTCACAGGTTTCATCCCACTGGGTTATGACAGTGATGTCAAATCTTTGGGACTGGGCCAAAGCTTCAAGCTCCTCTTGTTTGTTCCTCATGCAGGGTGCATTGGTGTAGAAACATTTCAGGGGTGGTACATTGTAGCCAACACCTCTTGAGGCAGATTGAGTGATCCCATGAGTGTTCGTTTCCTCAAGTTTTGGTGCACAATCCCATCACTCATCACTGGCGAGCCTGGCTTTGTCCCTTCTCCCTTCCAAGCTAGTTCAAAGCTCTGTCAAAAAGCCCCACTAGCTCCTGTGCTAGAACTCCTTTTTCCCCTCTGAGAAAGGTGCATCCCTTCAGGTGTCAGTAGACCAGGTGTTGAGTAGATCATGCCATGGTCAAAAAACACAAATTATGTTGTGCTTCACTATAATGGGATTTCCACCTCCTTTCTTATGCATCTTTAGCTGTGAAGCTGCAGACGTATTGCCTGGACTGTTAATGTTCTACCTGTCAGTAGCAAGAGAAACCTGCTATTTAGTAGAGAAATGAACTTCTAGTTTTGCACGGTGGGTCTTTCAGAGTCTGTATGAAACTAGACTGCCATCCTTCTCTCTAACCCTTTTTTTCCCTCCTCATGTGCCACTAACAGGGAATGTTAAGAGCAGCACGGGATGTGTAAGGGGTGTGATGGCAGCCACCAGTGCCTCTTTGAGTTTATTTCCACAGATTTTACACCAGTGCAGAAAATAGATCAGAAGGTTTTTTCCTAATTAATTTTCAAAGAGTAGACATTGTCCTCTGATTTCTGCCAAAGAAGATATATGTAATTCCGAAATTGATAGAAAAGACTAAGAACTATAACTCCTGAAATCTTTGCTTGAAGTAGACAACATACACTTTTTATGAAATCCTGTAATTCTTTAGTAAATAAGTACAATAATCATTCTTGGCAACATACCATGCATACATACAGAAAAGAAAGCATTTAAAGAAATCCTGGCTTTGTGTAGGTATTCAAATTAATTTTTCTTCTGTTTGGTCATTTCATCTGCCATACCACAATTTCACTTTCTGCCTATGAAATATGAAGAAGTGCTACATAGTTATTTAGAGATCTTTGGTCAGTACAAATGAAGATAAATGTCTGAGTTATCTGATTGGTTTTCATTTACAGTGCATGCATTGGATCCCAAGACCCCTATTGTGGCTGGGACATGGTGATGAAGAAATGCACAACACTGGAAGAAAGTCTGAGTATGAGTCAATGGGAGCAAAGCATTACCGTGTGTCCAGTAAGTCTAAATACATTCATTCATGTCTTAAAACCTTTGATTTCATGAAAATTTCATAAAAACAAGCTGGCATAGATTTTTCAAGCTCAGAAAACTGTATTTGATACTATTTTTCTTAGTTTTTCCTATCAGATTTTAGCAGAATATTTTGTTGCTTTTCTATTTCATATCAAATTGCTTATATGATAAAATTATTTAGAATACTTTCGAAGGGTGGTTGGTTTTTATCTGTAATATCTGTGTCCCCACCTTGAAGGCAAATGTTTTCTAAGATTAGAGATACTGACACATTTTTCTCTGCAGAATTTTTCTCCATTATATACTATGAAAAAGTTTAATCACTAGTGGTATGATCTTTTCTTTTAGAATCATTGTTGCTAATATAAAAAGCCAAATAACTTTAAAAGTCCATGAATTGGAAGGGTGAATTGTATGAGTTAAGTCTCACCCACATCAATGACCAAGGTGATAATTATAATAAATTTAATATCTGCACTCGACACTTCTGTTTAAAAATTATTTCAAATAAATTTGATATAGTAATAAAAACAACAACAAAGTTGATTTGCATCTCTCATTTTTAGTGTGGTTCTGGTGACATTTTAATATTAATTTCTTTCCCTCACTCCAAAGCTCACAAAAAGGTGTTAAGAAGAATCTTCCATGTGCTACTCAGCTCTTTTTTTTTTTTTGAAGACTCTTGCTGCTTTGTCCTTCTGCCCAGGAAGAGGGAGTCTTTCCAACTCAATTCTGCTTTCATTACTAGTAAGGACTTCTTGAACTTGTCCCCACTCATCTCTGGAGCACACACATCTATGAATTTATACTCATTATGACATTTATGTTCCACTCTTCATGTGGTTATCCAGCTCTCTTAAGCTAGGCTTTGTTTAGTGAACTAGAGGTGTGCAGAATTAATATCAAGTTCTTCCAGTTTTGATTTGTGATCTCTACATGTGTTGCAGCAGCCTCATAGATAGAAATCACTACACTGATTCTGAGGTCCTTGAGAACTTGCTCCTGTGTTCTGTGTTTGACATTAAACAGCAATTTTTAAACATTTTTTTCTCAATTTTTAAAACTTTTAAAAAATGTTTATGTCTTGGCCTGTCCTTTACATCCATGCTCTCACACAGAGGCCTAATAAAAAACATTTGTGTTGAATTCATCTGCATTAGCATTTGGGCTGAAATTAGGCACAAATTTGGGGCAAATACTACAATTTTCCCCATATACTACTCATTGGTTCACGTCACAAAGCAGTCTTGAAGCACAAAAGCCACACTACTTTCACATGAAATTAAAGCAAAAATGCTCCAACTACTACTAGGCATTTCATTTATGGCTAAAGCAAGTCCAAAGTAAAGCCCAAAAAATACCTATGGTGTGTGTCAAATCTTCAACATCAGCTTTTATTTTCAAGATTTGTGGTGTGTGTACACACCACTTGCTAATATAGACATAGTCATTGTTTCACAGAAAGTCTGGATTCAGTCACCAGTGTAGTCCTTGACTCCCTGATTGACAAGTAACTAAATGCACTGCACATTATATTAATTTCCAAGTATTTAGAGTATGTGGTAATTCCACAGGCTAAAAGTGGTTTTGTGCGTGGGGGTTTTTCTGGTGGCCTAGTTGCTTTATGTGGAAGGCTTGCTGAAATACTTGTGTAGGTTGATAGTTGCATGAGCAGCCTGCCTGCTGTGTTCGGTCTTCGAATTGTGGTATTAGCCCTTATTTTCTTTCATAGATATAAAACACAAGGCCAAGTTGGGGTGGAGGGGGAAGTATGAATATTTAGAAAGCATAATTCAATTCTGTTTCGTTCAACTGGAAAAACAATTTTTTAGTACCTATTATATGACAGTTGCCTAGGATATGGCAGACTAGTCAAAGCAGGGGAGCACCTAAGGCTTGCTCAGAAATTCATCCATAGCTGTGAGACTTATACGGCCAATCAGAGATGCAAAGGTTTAGTGAACCTTCAAAGAAACTTTGTAGTTAAGCAGATTGAGATTGCCTAATATAAGGAAGATTTTACAATTATCTATCTAAATTGAAAAGTGTACTTTTACTCCATTACTGCCTTAAACCCCTAAACACCAAGTAACACATTATTGAACAAATTTGAAAATTTTATAGAAACTTTCCTTTAAAATAACACTGTATTCTGGCAAACTGAAATCAGTTACAATTTTGCTTAGAGAGGCTTTCAAATATTTGTTTTTATGGCATTTTTATGTGCTGTGTTCACAGGATATATAAGCCAAGATGTAATGAATTCAATTTTGTGCATCCTTAATATGGGCCACATATATTTAAGATATTGTTGCAGGCAGAACATAAAGGGCTATTTGAAACCTTTTACCCTCCCTCTTCTGGTGCCGATTGTTTCCAATATCTTAATTGTTAGTAAAATTACATTCATCTCTTTAACATTATAGAAACTTTTTTAGATTAATGCATGACCAGTTTCTTCTAAACTTGGATGGCAGAGAGGTCTGTTTATACACTAGTTTAGCCCAGAATAAAAAGTGTGATCAGTTGCCTTTGAGAAATTTCTTCCTAGGGCATTATTCATATGGCTGAATATTTATTGGCATGTCATGGTAGAGCAGGGATGGGACTAGGAGAGGTAGCTGAGCATCTGTGTTACCATCACTCTGAACTTTGAAAATCAGTTGTGAAAGATGTGGTTCTTTTGGTTATCTTGCTTTGATTTTAATTCTCAATTTGATTTTAGGTTATTGTTTTGGTTGGCATAAATATAAATATAGATATAAATTTATAAATATATAAATATAGATAGTAATTAATTCTATGGCACATATATCTACTTCAAGCTTCTTTCAGTCAGTCAGTTATCCCTATTATTCATCCAATATTTTTGATGGTAATGAAGGTTAATTGTTTTTCTGAAATATTTTCCAGTGGGACTTGCAATCTGTCACTTAAAGATACACTGACATTATCAAAAAGCTTTTACAAGGAAAATAAAAATTATTCTAAAAAATATTTGGGGTTTTTTTGTTTCGTTTTGGCTTTATTTTTTGTAACATAAGTATGCAACATGAAATGGGTTTATTTTTATGGTTGTGCTCAGAGAAAGAGTGTAGTATGGGATCTTACTTGAATTCATTAACAGCTTCAGTAGGTACTCCAGATTCACTGCATTCTACACAAAGTAATCTCAAACCAGAGATCTCGTGACAGATTTAAGAACTGAGTCACTGAAGATGTGACCTTTGAGTACAAACCAGGAAGACAAGGTGGGTGCAGAAGGACTCAAGGCAAAGATTGATATTTGGAGGACATGAGAAAGAAAGAAAGGTCTAGAGATATCTACAGAAGGGAAAGGGTGACAAAGACGGGGTGTTAGAGAGAGAAAGCAGATTGTAGCTGTGCCAGGATAATACAGCCATATTGTCTGATTGATTGTGATTTTGCCCTTGAGGTGTGTCAGATTGTGAAAGGTTAATGGACATGGATTCTGGCAAGGGCTAAAAAGGCCCCTCATCACTACATTTTGCTTTCCTGTAGTCATATGATGAAATTGTTTGATAACACTTCCGAAAGGGAAATACTCACGGAGAGGCAGAGCAGGTGAATCTCGGGGGACAGCGGAGACCACAGTGGGATGATCTTTTCAGGAGCAGGGGAAAAAAAAATGAAGAGAGAGAAATATGCCACCAGTTTATGTTTCTAAGCTCAAGCTTTCAGCTATGTTTTATGTATACTTTCCCTGCCACTTAATATAAATTATGGTAACCATAGACAACTGTAGCTTTAGTTTATAATTGTAGGTGCAACAATAAAGATGTTTTAGTCCAGCACAGAAATAGAAAACCATAAAGGCATTTTCACATCTCTGATGCTAATTAGATTGGAGACATACAATTGTTAGTTTATGAATTGTGTATATTTGTTAGACTAGAAGTGTAAGAGAGAAGTAAGTATTTCCCGTTGTCTTATGAAAACCAACAGAGTATAATCTGCATGAATAAAGGTGGGTGAATTATTTTCAATAAGCATCTGTCAGCAGAATTTTGAAATTATGAATGGTGGTTATGTCAGTTATAGATTACAGAATATGCATGTAGCTGTTCCATGGACAAGCTATATCTGTGAAAAATAAAATTGTGAGAAAGGTAATTAATAGTGAAATTATGGAATCTTTGCCACAGTGGAATGAATCAGCCAACACCCAGTGTGTCAGAGAAAGCATGTCTTGTGCTGTAATTGAATCTCTTGTATCTTCAAATTATTTTTGAAATGTATACTTTTCTTACCACTGTTAAAAAGAAACAGTACTCAAAATAGCAAAGGGAGACACCATTTCAGATCAGTTATGACAACCTACAACTGTAATTCCTATTTCAATATATAAGCAAATATTATATTGGTATGTTCATACACATTTGATGAAATATGCATGACTACAACTGATACATATTTATTTTCAACTACGAGTCACTTTAAATGCTATTTAGCCTGCACTTGTTAGTACTGTTGTCTTGACTGAAAGTTAAAATCTGGCAATCAAAAGACAAATCCCATAGCATTTAAGTGAAAAAGTGGCCATCATTTCTATTTAGGATCACAGATTTGTCAAGGTGCTAAAAGGATAATATGAAAGTCTGTTTTTGTTGAGAGCTGTTGTCCCTCCCCATTTTCTTTAGAAATTCCAGTAGCCATGGAGGCTGCTGCACTTTCCATTAGCTCATTTTGTTTCAGCTGGACAGTAAAGATTTCTTATTAAGTGTGTTATGACTGCTTGGTGGAAACATTCCAAGCAAGATAAGAATGGTGTGACTCTTCCAGCCAAAGGTGTTGAGAATTGAATTCTACAGGGACAAACTGTCTCATCATGTAGGGTTAGGTGCTGCTTTTTGCAGATGTTTATAGGATTTATACATATAATTACATCTGATGCTTAGCATCTGTCATTTAAAACCACATTTCACTTTTATGAAATGGTACTATATGCCTCAAAAAACTGTTGTCAAAAAGAGACACTCATGATGGAGATTTGAGTTTGATTGATCCAGTTTTGTTACGCTGGACTATCACAGTATCATAGAATCACAGAATGGTTTCATTGGAAGGGAACTTAAAGATCATCTAGTTCCAATCTCCCTGCCAAAGTCAAGGACATCTTCCACTAGACTAAGCTGCTCAAAGCCCCATCCAGCCTGGCCTTGAACACTTCCAGGGATGGAGTATCCACAGCTTCTCTGGGAAATATGTTCCAGTGCTTCACCATCCTCATAGTATTCTCATTTTTTCCTTATCCTCTGCTGCCTCTTCCTTTTGATCTAGATTTGGGTTTTACAGTCAGTATCCAGGTTTCATTTTCACAGGAAAATTTTAGAAAGTAGGGAACACAGTCATCAGAAGACAATGGAGAAACTGAAACTATAGTTTCCATTGACTCCCTGTAGGCAAGCATGAATGTGAAAGGTAACAGTTAGTTGTGATTACTGTTATTGCTATAGTGTTGACATCCAGTGGCTCATATCGGTCAGAAGTCATGGAAATTATGCAGCTGCAGAAATTAAAAGGGGAGCTTGCTGTCTGGAAGTTATACCTCTCCAGAGGAGGCTTTTATTATTGATGTCTGAAGGCTGAACCGTCATGCACTGCAAAATAAAGAGGTTTTATGAAGGAACTGTCAGACCTCAGGTAAGCTTTTCTGTTGTGTTTGTTTCTAGATGAGGAATCTGACAGTGGATGGACATTTTGGAACATGGTCACAGTGGAAACCTTGCACCCACACTGACGGTGCCAGTGTTGGCTCCTGCGTCTGCAGGACACGTGTGTGTGACAGTCCTGCTCCTCAGTGTGGAGGTTGGCTGTGTGAAGGACCAACTATGGAGATTGCCAACTGTTCCAGGTATACAACACAATTTCAGGTTCTATCATTTATGGTTTAAAAGTTTTTAACTTAATTAGAATAATTTTTTTTCTATGGTATATTAGGGAGGAATGGGAGCATCCTTTCTCAAAGTTCCCAAATACAAGGTACAGCATGTGAATTCTGTTAGCTTTTTTGTTATATTACAAAAAAGGTTTGACGCCTTATCAGAGTATCCTGTTGAAACTGAGAACTAATGCATTTTGACACTTAATTAATACTCTTTTTCCTTTAGAATCATAGAATCATTTAGGCTGGAAAAGACCCTCAGGATTGAGTCCAACCATTAATAAGCACTGCCAAGTCCACAACTAAACCATGTCCCTAAGCACCACATCTACATGTCTTTAAAATAGCGCCAAGGATGGTAACTCTACCACTTTTCTTCCACCACTTCAATGCTTGACAACCCTATTTGTGAAGGAATTTTTCCTGATATCCAATCTAAATCTCCCCTGGCACAGCATGAGGCCATTTCCTCTCATTCTGTCACTTGTTACACTGGAGAAGAGACCAACCCCACCTCATTACAACCTCCTTTCAGGTAGTTGTAGAGAGCAATATGGGGTCCTCTGGGCCTCCTTTTCCTCCAGGCTTTAATCACTTTACTTTCAGAAGGGGTAGCAAAATTTGACACTTTATTCTTCCTGAAAAAAGTATATAATTAAAAATTATCTTCAGAACTTTGATACGAGAATTTGCATATGAAGTTTACCCAGAATAAAGTGACCAAAAGCAACTAAATAGCTTCATAACTTTGTAGTTCTTGTGTGACAGGGTAATTTTAGCAGTTGCTAATTACAAAGCATAGAATATGGAATGGTCAGAGTACCTTTATTTTTGTTCAGTATTCTTGAAGAAATAGAACACAATGCACTATTAATGACTTCTACAGATATATTAACAGGCCAGATTCTGCTGTCAATCACACCTAATCAGCCATTCGCTATGTATAACAGATGACAGAGCCTGAGCTTTTTATTCTACCAGAAATGGAGGCTGGACACCATGGACATCTTGGTCACCTTGTAGTACCACTTGTGGAATAGGCTTTCAAGTTCGTCAGCGTTCCTGCAGCAATCCAACCCCGCGCCATGGAGGACGCGTCTGTGTGGGACAGAATCGTGAGGAGAGGTGAGTTATCTTTCTTCTATTGTCTGTTTTAATTTCTTCTGCTCAGTTGTATTCCATAAGACATTTTCTCTTTTACTTGCCTTGGTTTTCTCTTCCCCTTCCTTTCACTCTCTTTAACTTCACTGCTGTCCAGTAGCAGTATTCTCATTAACAACGCTGTGGGTCTGCAGCAGATCTTTCATTTTTCACTTAGCTTCATCCCTTCTGAGCCACCTGAGAGCTCCTGGTGGTGCCAGTTGCTTCTGCTGAAGCAACGTGCTGTTGTCCCCTGAGACCCTGAAAATTGATTCTCCTTGAAAATTGATTGCACTGTGTTTGAATTGTAACTTGCCCAGCCTCAAGACAAGAATTCAGAGCAAAATATAATAAGGTCACAGCACTATGTTACTGATGCTTTGAGTTCATTTTTTTCTGTCATAGATGAATTAAGCATTTCTATAACATGAAAGGAAGTTTCAAGGGCTTTGTTTTCTGTTCAATAAATATGAACTCAAATATCTTTTAGTAAGGTTTCATGCTTGGGCTTTTTTTTAATCGTTTGTATATATATTAATCCCTGAGCATATAAAGTCAGCTCAGATTTTGATTTCATCATGTACTGCTTTGGCACCAGACTAAGTATTTTGTCACTAGCTCCGAATGTCAAGTTCAGGCCTTTCAGTCCATTTTACATGCACCCTAACGTCTCTTAATTTTTGTGTTCGCAGTTTTAATAGGAATTAAATATTTCTTTAAATCAAGCTAGAATATATAAAGATAAACTGCAACTCTTGTGTGCATTATGTTGTTTCTAGAGGCATACCAGAAGGCTAGATAGCAGAAGACTGGTATTGGTGTAAGAATGTGGAGTCCTGTAGTCATCAGTTCTAAGAGATGTATGCGGATACAATTCCTCTCAATATGCACTTAGAGCTTACTTCAGTGTTTCTGTATGGATGATGTAGTATCCTATATTGCTGTTGGATGAAAACAAAGTTCAGTAATCTTTATGATGAGTTTCAGTGAGGCATTTAATTGAACATCAACTCTGGCATTTCTTCAGATTAAGAGATTCATTGAAGCAATTGCATTGTTGCATCACACATTTATGCATTAATGGATCACCAGTCTTTCTAACTCTTAAAGGATCAGTATTGCAGAACACATAAACATTCCTTGCTTTTTTAGGGCCGTGAATATTTGTCATTTCATCACAGTGGAGAGCATTTTGTTATTTTGTAAATTACTTTCTGAAAATAGGTTGCCTAACCAAAAAGCCATCACCACCAAAGTAGACTCTATCTGCTGTTACTTAGTTCTGTCCCAGCACGAATAACAGTTATTGATTTTCTTGGTCTGAGAGGTCAGTCCAGGGCAGGACACAACGAGACTAAATATAGAAAAAAGTAGTTTAGCTTAGATAGACTTTTTGGTGATGGACTGTAGATGTTAGTAGTCATTGTTCGTTTTAGTTTCACATGGAATAAAAGTCCAACAAGAGGTTTCAGAGAAATAAAGAATACTGTGGGAAATATTTTCTTAATTATAGCAGAATATGTTGAGTGTTAAGACAATGGGTGCACTGTAAAAGCAGTTACAAAATGGAAAGTAGTACTTATGATGAGTTGAAATAATGGCAGCTAATAAGGAATGAATTTTGGTATATAACAATTCTGAAGGAACAATAGGCTTATGTTGCTTTGCTTTCGTAGCCTGTGGGTTATTTGTCCTTTCTTTCTTTGTCTAGTTCAGCAGCAATCTGGGATGTATGTGCCTGTGAGTTTACTGCAGGATGCCTGTTTCTCTCAGTTCTTCTGTCACTCTTTCCTATCTCCTTGAAACATTGTTCACTCTCACTGGCCCTGCACCTTCCTCTCGCTCACAGCTTGCTCACAGCTTGCTCACAGCTGACCTTCCTCCCTCTATCCTAGTTTTGTTTGTCATCTCTGTTGTATCCTGATACTTTTATAACATTTTAAGTAGGGTTTTTTTTCCAGAGGGTGTGATAAGTTAGGGAATTCTGTCAAATAATTTGTAAAACAGCTAGAGGAATGAGGCATCAGTTATTTGCCAGGATTTTTGTCAGTGTTAAGCCAAGTACTTGAACAAATCTTTTCAGAGCTGTAAAAAGCAGAGAGTCCTGGGAAACTGGCCAGCCAGGGCCCAGCCCACCACCCCCAGCAGGGGAGCAGGGCAAGCCTGGAGATTGTGACCAGATCCAACCAAGAGCCTGTATCATAGGTGATATCATGGCAATAAGAGAGGTCCAGGTAGGTCCAGGTAGGAAGCTAAGGGAGAAGCTGTGGTTAGGATCAGGTTGAATAGAGCTTCTTGGCCCATGGGTGTGGACAGGGGTTCAGGTGAAGCTGATTGGGGCCATTAGGGCTTTATGAGTGTCCTCATGGCTCTTACAGCTTGTAGTGAGTTTTTAGCTGGGAGGGCAATGGAGTACCAGTATTTGCAATAGTCCTAATTGACCATTTCACTCCTATTGGAGTTACATCTGCACCAAATGGAAACAGTTCCTTTGAGAATTGAGCCCAGTACATTTAGGCAGGCTGAACAAATATTACATGTGCAGTAAATCCTAAGAAACATTTACTGTTTTTGTATCCAAAGTGCAAAAAACAACTTCTCAGATTTTCTCATTTAAATCAATCGATGTTTCTAAATATCCTAGCATTTTACTTTCTTAATGACCCAACTCATGTGTAAAATGAAAATATGTGCAGTCTTAGTAAAAATTTAAATTAGTTGGTTTACACATTGTGTGCATTTGTCTTTATAAACACACATACTTTAATCACGTTCACATGTTCAGGGGTATAAAGGTAGGATTCAGTTTCCACAGCCAACATCATGACAAACCTTAAAACAGCTTTTCAGCAAACAGTGATTTCAGTAGAAATCCAGTACATAACTCCTTAGAAAGCAAACACAGAAAAGGCAGTGTGTATCTGAGGTAAATTCACCTGCAGATGTGAATGCATATATTCATCTTTAAAGTATTTGCTCATGTGTTAAGAGCTAAGTGTTTGTTTAGGTTATGTTTGTTCTACTGCATGAAAGCCATGATCCTATCATGGCTAATCTATCGGGCAGTTCTGTGCTTGCTGGTCATTCTCTTGAAATCAATGGCAATATTTACCAATTTAAAGTGTTGAAGATAGGTTAAGCTGTTGCATGATCTGCTGCTAAAGGGGTGTGTGTGGGGTGGAAAGCAGCTGAGAGATAGCAGCAAATACTCATGTTACAATGCAAATTTCCCCTGTAAAAATAGGTTAAAAGTGCAGCTGATGTGCATTTAGGCAGAATATGGAGAGGGAGTAAAAATAACATTGTAAGAAAATTTGCTAATCAGATAATAATTTTGAAGTCAAGACTCCAGGTGGAAGACATCCTGATGAAATCCTTAGGGGCTTAAAAATTTCTGATTTTTCCTGTATGAGAAATATTCACTGAAGCTGCTGGAAAACTCTCTAGATCTTTGTATACAGAGTCTGTAGTATCTTGTCTTGACATTATCATGAAATGAGAATGTTTGTCCTTTCTGTGGAAGATGCTGTAGTTATGACCTCATTAAGTCCACTGGTCTCCCTCCTATCTGTGCAGACATGGAGGACATTAAAATTGCTTTCAGTGGGTGTATTTATCTTTTCTTACACAGGAGAGAATAGAAAGAAAAAAAAATGGCAATTAGAAAAATAAATTGGCTGCAGATGAGGAGTAAACCTCTGAAAGCCCTGGATATTATGGGGTGTATAAGAAGGTTAGAAGCAGTAGATGTTGTCACCTTTCTTTTTTTGTACACAATCCTCAACAGACATTCAGCTTTTGAGCTTGTTTCCATGAGAAAGAGGAACTGCTGAGAGTCAAATGCCTGCTCTCTGTAGCACTGCTTGTTTCTGAGCAGTGTGAACAAGCCCAGTTCTCTTCAGCAGAGCAGATCAAACACCACAAGGCCTTAGGATTGCTTGCAGTCCCATGGACGTCTTGTCTGCTAGGAAGTGGGAACTCCAGTCCTCCTTGCTTTCTCTGCACCCTCCTCTTCCACTAAAGTCCCTGGGACCACATGTCCCAGCTCCTACCACCATCCATAGTCTCCTGGGTAGGTATTTCTGCCAATTCAAAAATTTCAGTCCCATAGGGCATGTGTGTGTTATGTGTCTGCCTTCAGCTAAAGAAATCTGACATTCCCATCAGCCTCAGTATAGTCTGTGCTTCCCAGTAAGCCACCAGCTGGTAATCACAACTACCCACCACGTAACAGTACGTTTCATAGGAATGGGAAGGCTAGTTTGTTTTTCTTAAACACATGGTAGTATAATATAGCTCAAAATAAAGAAGTATTTGTTTAAATAACATCTCTCTGTGGAATAAAAAGGACACATTTGTAACTGTTGTGCCTGTAGTACTCAGGGCTGCATGGCAACACTGACATAAATTGCATAAATTGATGTTTTACTAAAGGTTGAGATTTTTATAGGAACAAGAATAGTAATGCCAGTTGTACTGAAGTTGCCTGGTGTAAAATTTACTGTAGGAACTAGTAGCTGTGGAGAAAACTGGACATAGGATGTTCTCCCTTCCCCCAGTATGACAATTCCTTTATTAAGGCATTTGAACTTGGGTTCACAACAAGGGAAAACATGAAGGGTCATAATATAAAACCCACATTTCTCTAGGCTGTTCTCCCTTCTGACCTCATTGCAGTTAAGTTAGGGGAGAGGGCACTGGTTTCACAGATTCAAGTTTGTTGCATGTTTTGTTGAATTACTGTAAAATGTTAGCCCAGTGGATCCTGAGAACAAAATTAAGAGGGGAAGAAAGAGCAAAAGGGAAAAAGGGTTGCTGAGTGACTTGAAATGCAGCCAAGAACAGATATAATGAAACTTGGCTCAAAGACCCATGCTGTAGCACAGCTCTCAAAGATCAATTGCAGGGATGTCTCTAGCTGTGAAAACATACCTGATGTTTTCAGAGGCTGGCTGGCTGGCTGAAATGAAAATTAGATTCTACTTGTACACTGTGTTGGGTTTTGTTTTTTCTTTTCGTGAAGAAAAGGAAAAATTGACACTTCTGGTGTTGGCTTTTTTAAAAAATTGTTTCCTAAACTGAAGTAGTTTGCATAGAGATTTTAGAGCTTTTTTCATCTGCATCTTCGAATAGTCTTGGTTAACAAAATTGCCAGGGCTTTGAAGTGCTTACTGTGTCAGTTATTAGGTTTCTTTTCTGTGTCCTGCTTAAATGAGAGAGTGGGTGATAGGGCACATAGGCACTAAAAGAGGCACTGCATTGTGGCATCTCTCATCTAAGCAAGATCTGTCACACCTAACTTCAGGTGTTCATAAATGCGAGTGCTTATACGTGCATGAGCTGCCTGAACTTTCACTATGGTCTGTAGAAATCTAGTCAATATAGGCTGTGGAGAAAAGTAATTTGTGTCCTGCTGTATATTCCTAAATTTCTTCAAATTAATCATTCTAATCATCATAGTTTGTATTGACCAAATTTCCATTGTCTGTAATGGGAGCTTAGATGTCCATTTCCCATGCAGCATTTATAGTCAATGAAAAGAAATCTGTACACTGAGGGATGTATTTATATGACCTACATTAGACATAGGGTGACATAAATAATATTTTTAGCAGGGCTGTTTCTTTCCATGATCTGTTGCTCAAGTATAGATGACTACTTCATTTTTAGACAGCTACACTGTACATGCCTATATTTTAAGGCAAGATGAGTTCCTTAATTTTACTTTTTGCATAGCTGAACATCAATAATTCTCAGCTTTATGGCAGACTTACTTTGCCCTGCTGTGTGTGTGTCCCAAATTAACATAGCACATCTTCATTAAGAACTAATGCAATTATGCAAAATATGTACTAATTTGACTAAATAAATGCTGATGTTACATGAGTACATATTCTCAACAAATGCTCCCAGAGACAAACTGTCACAAACATTCACATAAATGACTGCATGTGACAAAGAATGTGTTCAGTTGTTGGAGTTTTAGGGAAAGAATACCCAGGTGCAGAACATTCCTATACTTATTTAATGATGGGATAATGTGAACTGTGAACTGCAAATACTGAACAATGCAGAAGGGGGAAAAAAGGTAGTTTATGTATAAGCTACTACTGCAAAGCATTTACCCAAATCACGCACTGAAGAATTCTGAGACACCAGATTCATAAATTTTGAGGGTTGGGGAGTTTTTTCCTCAGGTTGCTGAGGAAAGGTCAGCACAAGCTGTTAATAATTTTCTTAGTTATACAGAAACAGAAAACTGTCACTGCCCTGTTTACCCCAGTCCCACCTTTAAATTTTGATGGAGTTGCTCAGACCTAGGGACAAAGTTTAAATCACAGGCTCCAGCATATGCAATAAATGACAACTGTTCGTGCTGTCATTTCTCTTTTTGTAGAAATGAATAACTGGAGTATTAGAGTCAGTTTTCATTGCAGGAGAGTGCAAAGTGATGGAAACCTGTTAGAAGGAAAAGAAGACATTGGATTTTGGATGGCTGTTGTAAAAACAGAGGAAATACTGTAACAGATTGATTTATTTGTTCAGAACAGTCAGTAGTTATAGCAAGAGCTACCCAGATTCATCCATAAAATATTAGAACATACCTTCAGGATTGTCTGTTTTCTATCTGCTGTGGCTTTGTTTCATCTGAAGAGCTTGGTCTCTTAGAGACCCCTCATCACACTTGCTGGTGGCCCAAATCCTTTAGACCTGTGTAGAGGTTCCTGTGGCTAGAGTTTTTGGATGGCACGCTCGAAAAATCAGGAATCTTTGGTTTTTACAAAAAATAAAAAAGCTCACTAAAAGTTGAGACCTTCCCACATGTCTGAATGTCTTGTTACAATAATGACAGCTCAGTATTAGAATATTCCTGCCTCCCTCGAGAACCTACTAGGCCCCTGAATCAGTTTGTAGCCTACTGGGAAATCCTTCAAGGATTATACTAGCTAAAAACACCTTTTAAAAGATAAAGTAATAACATCATGAAAATAGTACAGTTCTTTATGCCTAGAATCAATGTTTTAACTTTTATTTTGCCCATAAAAGCAGAGACGCTGTGGAAAGCAAAAAGCAAGTTTAGCTCTCTGAAGATGAGAGAGATGGATCCTAATCAATTCTTAGCTGGAGACTGATAAAAGACTGCCTGCCTAAATGTTTGACTGCCCCAGATGTATAGCCACAACTGGTTTTAATAAAGTAGTTTTCAATCTTCCTTACGTGCTTGCAGTACAATAGCATGGTTACATTGCATGGATTGTATAGTCACTGAATAAAGCAAACAAATGCTTCACCCACGCAATTGCAGCCTAAAAAAAATACAAACCCTCAAATGTTTAAACACTCTGTGCAGTGTGACAACTGTTAGTTCAGTGCTTGATGAATAGCGAGAGGCCCTTTGTATAGAATACTTCCTTGTACAAACATCTATCTGAATTTTGCAAATGAGGGGCTTTTCAGGGAGGTCTTGTATTGATATTAAATAAGTTCTTTGCCTCCTTGTTTGTCTCTTCTCACAGGTACTGCAATGAGCATTTGTTGTGCCCCCCTCATGTATTTTGGACAAGCTGGGGTCCATGGGAGCGCTGCACTGCTCAGTGTGGAGGAGGGATCCAGGCACGGCGTAGGACATGTGAAAATGGTCTTGACTGCCCTGGCTGCAGCGTGGTGAGTAATTTTCAGTTTTCCCATCAGCACATACCTATGGCCATATGCCATGAATGTCCCTATGCCATAGAATTATAAAATCATTTAAGTTGGAAAAGACCTCTGAGATCAACAACAACAAACAACAAACCAACGCCAACAACACCACCAAAAAACGCCCCCAACAACCACAACAACAACAAGTATAAAAAACACCACCAAGAACGACGACACCACCACCCCCCACAACAGCCTCCACCACTGCGACAAAAACCCTTTCAGTGAAGGAATTTTTCCTAATGTCAAATCTAAACCTGATCTGGCACAACTTGAAGCCAGATCAAGTTGTGCCAGATCATTTCCTCTTGTCCTATCACTAATGCCCTATGTCCATAGGGCATTAGTGATAAAGCATCTGTGTATGTCTATAAGCTCTACCCCTAAGTAGTCACCAGACTATTTTTGTCTCTGTGTTTCTTGGATGTGCTGAAATACACACAATTTATCAATCAGAAATATATATAATTCAGCTTTTTCACAGTGTCATCTAGAAGATTACTTTCCTGAGGCAAGGTTAGTGCAGATGTGTCCTTGTGGGTTAATGATGGGTTTTATTTCTATGACCAGAGTACATAGGAACTCTAGCTATGAGCCCAGGACTCCATCATGTCAGGTTCTGTACAGCAGAGAAAAAGATAGGTTGCACATCTAAATACATAAGAAGCCAATCAGTGAATACACGGAAGCACTGGAGAAATGTTAAGGTAAGATTAGATACCAATAGTAATCAGCACAGCGGCCACCTGGAGCTGTCAGGCTTTTAAGCTACAGTGGAATGATTTTAATATATGGATGTGCTTTATGGATACCCAATTTGTTAAGAAAAACATATGGGAAATCTTGTAGGTGGTTTTTCTTATATCTGAACAAATAGAGGAAGTAGGTTTTGAGCGATGGGAACATCAAAATGGGACATTGTTTTCTTGAAGGTGAATGGGATGATGCATAATAGTATATGGGTGAAGCGAGACAAACAGTAGAGACATGTAGAGAGAAGGGTGATGTTCACTCCAGCATGCTAGGAAGATAACCTCAGTGTTAGAAGCTGAAGCAAAGTCTTAGCAAGTGTAGGTTCATGTCAAAAGATGAACCTTGGGGTGCTCTTCCATGATAATTTTAAAACTAGTTTCAGATTGTCACTGAAGGGGATATTTATTCAGAAAGCAAAACCTAGGTGGAAATATGAAGTGGCCAAAACTGTGGAAGAAAAATTCTGCTGGTGAATGACAGATGGTGCTGCTAGTCTCACCAGTGAACAAGAATAAGCACAGCTCAAAGCTAAAATGAGACTTTTTATGTTCAGTGGCCAGGCTTAACGTTGCACACTGAGAAACATGTACTCAGTTTTGTTTCAGGATATTAAAGAGGCAGAAGAACAGTACTTTTTTTCCGCATATAAAACCAATTTTTACATGCCTTAATTTCAGAGAGTAGGCTAAATTCTGAGGTTGTCATCATCTGTGGTCTCTTTGTTAGACTGGCAGTAATTAAATACAAAAGAAAGGATAATTTATTACCTTTTTCTTTTTGTGCATTTTCCCAGGATTTGTCCTCTTTTTAAAATTTATTCTAGTGATAGAATTTCATTTTCAGTAGATTGAAAACATCCAACAGGTTTGGTTTTTTGTTTCAGCTGAACTTTAAGAATTAACCTAATAACTTAGAATTATATCCAGTTTTCCAAAATATTTGTCTCCCCCTACTGGTACACAAAAAGCAGACATATGGTCTAGAACTATTGTTAAACCTTCCTGACAAGCACAGAAAACAGCACAATATGAAGGTTTTCTGTCTCATCCCTCTTTATCTCAAAATAATGTTTTGAAAGAAAGCAGTATTTTGTTTTGCACAGCATCTTCCCATGGTCTGAAATGGAAAATACGTAGCTCTAATTTTCTTGGAAAGCTCCATGAGGAAAGTAGGAAAACCTTAAGTGCAAAAATTTCCTATTTTGTAACTGATTTGAGATCAGTGTTATTTGGGCTTGTAATTTGTTAACAGTTTTAGCACATCCCCTGCTGTGTCACAGAATAGTTACCAGTTCAGCTATGGAAATGTTTTGAAGATTCCTTATTAATTAGAAAGCTACTATGTTGATGGTTTCAAAAAAAACCCTTAGCTTTGGAATACACAGCTGTGTTGCTAAAATTTAGGCACCAATGGAAAGCCATCCAGGGTAGAAATCCTCTGTAAACCCTGGTGTTCTTCAAGACAAAGGATTTGGGTATAAAGTCTCTGTTCTGTTTAAGTTTCAGTGAATTTGAACTTTTGAGTTGTCTGTCTTGACTCAGAGGTTTTGCAGCCATAGCAAGACCTTGTCGCTAAGTGTACCTGGAAAAGAAAGTACTTCATTGCTTTTAAGAGTTTATTTCATTAATGTAAGAAAGAGCAATTGGAAATATTTTTATGCCTTCTTGTAATTATTGAATGGATTAAATATTTATATTAATAAAATCCTATGAATGAGGAGCATGCATATGAAACTTTTTTATTTATCAAATGTTTGTGTACTTAAACCAATTTTTTGTTTTTATTGTTGTAGGTATGTATCTTTTAAAACAGAATTACGAATTTTTACCATAGTGAATAAAGGAGAAATTAATGTGTCTTATTACAACTATTTTCCATTCTTTACTGGTTGTAGTGATACTCAGCTTGGGTTGTGCACGATATTTAGTGAATTTAATTTATTTCAAAAAAACTCATATTCTGACTATCTCTGAGTACTTTGGAAGCTAAATAATCTCAGTAAGAGTTGCAGTGAAAGTAATTCTACCTTTTCTACTGTTTATTTCGTCTGGAGTAAAACGTGTTATGAGCCAAACGTTTACCAAGTGAATTAAAGGCATAGCTGAAAATAGTGTCAGAGACTTAAAATGCCCAGTTCTCCCTTTCAACTGTTAGATGATAGCTTTAAACTATAAAGAGACTCTCCAGGTTTCTTGTTTTCCTTCTTCAGTGAGGTTGAACTTTGTAAAACTTTCACAACGTTTGAACAGCATGAGTTGCCATAGGCACTCTTCGGCTGTGGCCTGTGAAGTGGAAAAGAAAAACAGTTAGAGGACAGAGGACTGGCAAACATATTATTCAAGAAGATAGTAACTATGTTAGGCTTCATTTCATCTTGAAATGAAAAGAAATTTTTGATGCATCAGAGGTGCAGAGTGGACTAAATGCTGTCTTGGGACCCCTTTCAACTATGCCGATTCTTTGGTTTTAGAGCCGTTTTTCAATAGGGAATCGTGGGAGAAAAACAACAACAACAACTGTTTTTATACAGCTTGAGAAAGGCAGTCTTACAGTGTGTTTGCCAGCAGTATTAGGGGACCAGATTTAATTTCCTAGGAGAACCTGCCTCTTCTGTTTTCCAGTCTACAACCAGGCTGTGAAACTGCAGTATAGCCAATCCTAATCTATTTGGGTGTCCTCGTTTTGCAGCATTTACCATAATAATGGCTATCATCTGTGTCCACCTAATGATTTATACCACACAATTTTTAATGAACAGTTTTTCTTCCTTGTGGTTTGATAATATTGCTCCTAGGCTGTAATATCACAGCAGGAGGCTACTGCCTGTGTTTTAATTTTGGAATGTTTCTCATCAGTTGGTTTCTTGGCTTTATCTGTTTTATAGCAGATATTAGCCAAGACACTTCAGGATTTTTTATCAAGACTTAGTATACTGAGTTCCCTGCTATTATTTCCAACCTAGCGTTTTATAAAATAATAATGATAAATCTTTTGATCCATATAAATATTTCAAAGAGAGAAAACCATGATGATATTTTAAAGATGCATCTCTTGCTGAAGTGCACTTAATACATGAAAATGGGTGACCAGAGAGTTAGGACTGAAGGCATTTTCACTGAATATAGAAAACCATAAATTATTATGATGTAGGAGAACTAGACCACAGAGACTCATAAAGGTCAAAAAATGAAGCTTAAAATCAAAATCTGAAGTCATAAGGACATGTTAAAGTCTTCAGGTTAATCAGAGTTAGTAAAGAGGGCTTGAAATTGTCTTATAAGAGATAGGACCATCACAGCCAAATTTAGGAGCAGCTAAAATCTAGTAATGAAAAGCTTAAGTGGATCACAAAAGAGGTATTAGTCTCATGTATGCAGGTGATACATGTGCTAGAGAAGGAACTGTGGAAATCTGTGGACTGTGCTAATATGACTCAGAGGACAAACATTTTCAGATTTTGCAGCATACTCGGATAAGTTGTACATTTGTTTCAGCAAATGCTTCTTTTCCCTTGAGAAGCATAATCTCGCTTGAATTTGCTTCAGTCCAGTAATAAAAGAATAACTTTTTAAACAAATTATTACTGAAATGAGTAATCTAGTTTGAGGCTCAAGTTGGGTGACATACTTCATGTTTATAGATGTCAGTGTTCTCATTTCAGTCATGCTAACATATACATTAATTTTAGTTTTGGATCTGGGAGGCTGGTAAAGGGTATATACTTTCCACATACAGGAACAAACCATGTTGGGTGTTGCTGTGAAAGTAAAAAAAAAAAAATTGTTTCTTAGAAATAGTTGCTTATTCATTAATCTATTATTATTATTATTATTATTATTATTGTTGTTGTTGTTCGTTTTGTTTTAACATTCTGGAATTATGCTGAACACAAAACTGTGAAGAAAAACTATATGTATCCTAGAGTTCTTGTTATGACACAAGATGAAAAAAATGTCTTGAAAAAAACCAAATGTCAGCATTTTTTTCTTTCATCAAGCTTTTAAAGGGAATTTGATGATGGAAGGTTTTCAGATGTACTTTGTCCATCAGAAAGAACAGTCTACCTTTAAAATACTTGCCATCTCACAAAACAAATTTGAAATGTCTAGTTTAGAAAAAGGACCAGAAAATAAGATAGTTATTATGCTTTTGTTTTACAGTTCTTTTTAAAGTTTCCATTTGCTTTAAGAAAAATTATCTCTTGCAAAATCAGAAAACAATCTCACAAGCATGAAGCATAGGAAATTGTATTGATTATATGAAGTTTGCCTACTTTATGCTCATTTCCTTTTCCAATCCTTTTTTTTTTCTTTTCTGTCTATAATGTAAACTCTATTGGGTATTAGCTGATTTTTTTATCTTTTAAAAATTTAGCAAAGCAGAGTATCCCTTCTTTTGGTGCTGCATATGCTATTGCAATTGTAAGCAATGACAAGTAATTAAAGAGAGTAAAACCAAAAAAAATCAAAATCATAGAATCATAGAATCAGCTGGGTTGGAAAAGACTTCCGAGATCATCAAGTCCAACCCTTCAACCAACGCTGCTGTGGTTACTAGATCATGGCACTAAGTGCCACATCCAGTCTCATCTTTAGACCTCCAGGGATGGTGACTCCACCACCTCCCTGGGCAGCCCATTCCAATGCCTGATTACTCTCTCTGTAAAAAATTTCTTCCTAATATCCAACATAAACCTCCCCTGCACCCTCTTTTCCTACTGCTGGTTGCCTGGGAGAAGAGACCGATGCCCACCTGGCTACAGCCTCCTTTCAGGTGGTTGTAGAGAGTGATGAGGTCTCCCCTGAGCCTCCTCTTCTCCAGGCTGAACAACCCCAGCTCCTTCAGCCAATCCTCACAGGACCTGTGCTCGAGTCCCTTCACCAGCCTCATTGCTCTTCTCTGGACCTGCTCCAGCACCTCAATATCCTTCCTGAACTGAGGGGCCCAGAACTGGACACAGTACTCCAGGTGTGGCTTAACCAGCACTGACTACAGGGGAAGAATCACTTCCCTGGTCCTGCTGGCCACACTGTTCCTGATCCGGGCCGGGATGCCATTGGCCTTCTTGGCCACCTGGGCACACTGCTGGCTTGTGTTCAGCTTTCTACCAATCCAAACTCCCAGGTCCCTTTCTGCCTGGCTGCTCTCCAGCCACTCTGTCCCCAGCCTGTAGCGCTGCAGGGGGTTGTTGTGGCCAAAGTGGAGGACCCAGCACTTGGCCTTGCTGAACCTCATTCCATTGGAATCAGAGCATCTCTGCAGCTTGTCCACATCCCTCTGAAGAGCCTTCCTGCCTTCCAGCTGATCCACACTCCCCTCAACTTGGTGTCATCTGCAAATTTGCTAATGGTACACTCAATCCCCTCATCCAGATCATAATAAAGATATTAAACAGAACTGGGCCCAACACTGATCCCTGGAGGATACCACTAGTGACCAGCCACCAACAGGGTGCAGCACCATTCACCACCACTCTCTGGGCCCGGCCCTCCAGCCAGTTCCTAACCCAGCAGAGAGTGCCCCTGTCCAAGCTGTGGGCAGCCAGCTTTTTCAGGAGAATGCTATGGGAGACAGTGTCAAAGGCTTTGCTGAAGTCCAGATAGACCACATCCACAGCCTTCCCGTCATCCACCAGGTGTGTCGGTCACCTGATCATAAAAGGAGATCAGGTTCATCAGACAGGACTTGCCCTTCCTAAACTCGTGCTGGCTGGGTCTGATCCCTTGTCCATCCTGTAGGTGTCGTGTGATTGCACTTAGGATGATCTGCTCCATAACCTCACCAGGTACCAAGGTCAGGATGACAGACCTGTAGTTTCCTGGGTCCTCTTTGCAGCCCTTTTTGTGGATCAGCATGACATTCGCCAACTTCCAATCATCTGAGACCTCCCTGGTGAGCCAGGACTGTTGGTAAATGATGGAGAGCAGCTTGGTGAGCTCTTCCACCAGCTCCCTCATCACCCTAGGATGGATCCCATCTGGTTGCATAGACTTGTGAGGATCCAAGTGGCTCAGCATGTTGCTGTTTTCTCCTGGATTACAGGGAGGCTATTCAGCTTCCTGTCTTCGTCTACCAGTTCAGGAAGCCAGCTGTCCTGAGGACAACCTGTCTTACTGTTGGAAACTGAGGCAAAGAAGGTGTTAAGTAAGTCAGCCTTTTTCTCATCTTTAGTGACTGTGTTCTCCCCATGTCCAACAAAGAACGGATGTTTTCCTTACCCCTCCTTTTGCTATGGATGTATTTATAGAAGTGGCTCAATTGAGTTCAAATTCTGCCTTTGTCTCTCTAATTTTCTTTCTACATGACCTAACTATATTCCTAAACTCTTCATGAGTAGCCAGCCCTTTTTTCCATAAATAGTAAGCTCTCTTTATTCCCCTAATTTCCTTCAAAATCTCCCTGTTCAGCCAGGCTGGCCGTCTTCCCTGCTGGCTCATCTTTCGGCAGACTGGGACAGCCTGCTCCTGTGCTATCAAGACTTCCTTCTTGAAACATGTCCATCCCTCCTGGACCTCTTTGTTTTCAAGGGTTGTTTCCCAAGGTAGCCTCTAAACCAGTCTTCTGAGTAGGCTGAAATCTACCCTCTGGATGTCCAGGGTAGAAGTTTTTTTGATGGCCCTCTTTGCATCCCTGAGTACTGAAAACTCTATCATTTTGCAGTCACTGTGTCCCAGACGGCCTCCAACCACCACATCTCCCACCAGCCGCTCTCTGTGAACAGCAGGTCTAGCGGGTAGTTCCAGAAAATGCTAAAACATGTTGATCAGTTGTACATGTGGTGCTCAATTTTGTCACTAAAATGAGTTACCAACTTGACACACATAGTCAAGGTAAATGTGAAATATAAGCAGGTTGAACTAATGTGATCTGTTTAATGTGGTATTTAGCTACACATCCAGCGATCATTTAGCTGTTTGATTTATTTAACTTTGAAAAAGAGACTAAACTGCAAGTTGTTTGCTTTCTTGCTTAAACCAGAACAGAGTAAAGCATCCCTTTGCTAAGAAACATGTACCTTTAAAAATAATTTCAAGCTGAGAAATACATTTTTAGCTGCTGTTAAACTCCGCTTCAAGCGATTCAACCTGTGACAACTGACACTGGCTACAGTCTTGTTCTGAGATTCCTATACCAAGCTCTTTCAGGGACTTCCAGGTCACGTACAATAACTTCTTTTGTGGACCAGTGCTGGCTAACTTGAAATCTCCTTCAAATCTAATTAACAGGGCTCACCAAAGTGAGTGTTCTCACATTCAAGAGCTTTGTATTTGACCTGTGATGCAGATGATGTGTGTGTTTGATTCAGAAGTCCGAATCTTATTTTAAAAAAACATAGGAAACAAATTTTATTGTAACTGTGCACAAGCTTTCTCAGGGCTTTGGATGTAGGGAACAACTAGTGTGTGCTTCAAGGTCAAGTGACAGCCAAGTGCCTTCATTCAGTTAGGGAGTTGTACTGATCAAAGATAGGAGACTTGATTTACTATATCCAGATTTTACCACACTGTTTCCTAAAACAAGGAGCTCACCAGAGTGTGCAAGTATTGCTATTTATTGCAGTTCTCAGCGGTTCCTGTGCTGTAGATGTAGTCTTCGTTATTGTTCCTTAGTTGTAAAACAGTATATCTGCCTATGTGCTTGAACTGTGATCACTACAGTGCACAATAACCACAGAAGGTGAAGTATCTGAAACCCTCTTCATTCTGGGCCCAGCAGGCAGTGCTGGGCTCAAGGACTCAGCATTATGAGATATGAACTTCTACTTTCCTTTCACTTGACTGGTTTTTGAATATGAATGAAAAAGGAGAATGATAGTTAGGGAGAAGGAATGTCGGATGCTGAGGTTTTGTAGTGCACTAATTTTAGAACGAATTAATGAGTGATACTGGAGCTGGAGGATATTTCCTGAGGACTCGTACTTCATCCAGCCTTTTTAATTGCTGTGGACCTAGAACATTCACTTATCTCCAGAAAGTAATCCATAACTGTCATTGAACACTAGAAATCAGAACAAAAAGTAGGAGGCATGGTTTTAGATTAGTTTTGTCAAGTAATAGGGCTTACTTAGGATCATATTGTAGTCTGTCAGGTACTCTTCTGCTCATAAGTAAGGAACCCACTTCCCATTACAACTGCATTTGATTGGAGGGTGGTCTTAGATGTCAACATGGAATTGCACCAAGTTGCATGAAAAACAGTGGCTCAAAAAAGCAAAAAACCCTAAATTAGTTTGTACACTGAGAGACAGATTTGCAGCTGAGTCCCTTATTTGGTCCAGGTGGTGTCAGGTGCTGGTCAAATGAGTGTACATGTTAGCACGTGTCCTTTGTGACTAGATACTACATGTATTTTAATTTTTAGCAGTAAGACTGCTAAATGCTACAGACAGGAGATATGGGAAGGGAAAATGAAAGAGGAAAACTTAAAAGACTTGAAATATAAACTTACAGAAAATCAGGCTTCATTAGTTCCAGTGCTTATGGATCTAGTTATTGAAGTATGGGTAGTGTAGCTTTATTTCATATATAAGTAATATTTCCATGAAATCAGAACTGACATAAACAGAGAAAGCTATTAGCAAAAAAAAAAAAAAAGAAAAAAAAATCTGTCCAAGAGTATCCTGGAGTTATTGGAATAACTATAGCTGTATTTAATATGAGGTATTTATTCTCTTGTTTTGTTTTTAGGAAGGCAAAATAAAAATATTAAACCTCTAACCCAAATTTAAGGAAAAGAAAATATTGATGCAGGTAAAGAGGGCTGCTTCACTCCAGGGTAAAAGATAATTCAGGTATAAACGGAAAGTGCTGTGCAGTCCATTAGGATATTACCAATATAGACCACTTCGTACCTTTCTGACATTGTTCTTCAAGAAAATAACAGGTGTTTCTGGCAGCCAAAATGGAGCAGCTTCAAAGTACATGGTATTAAATTCATGATACAATGTTACAAAAAAGGGTCATCATTAAAGTGATATACTAGCAAGAAGGTATAGGAGTTAAAAGATGGATAAAGCTAACTGGACATACCAGTGGTTTTTCCTGGAAGGAGAAACATTAGATTATTGGGAGGGTACTCTAGGTCTCCTAAAGGAGTTAGTTTAGACAGATCTTACTTATAAATGTTTTGAGTAATTTTGGCAGAAAATTTTGATTATATCTGCTGGTGACCTGAAGTTTTGGGGCATCATCTATATAAAGGTTGATTTACATGTCTTATGAAAGGCACTAGATGTCTTTCATTCATGGCTAAAGTAATAGTAATGAAGAGTGTTGTATCATAATTGCAAAGTCATGAACTTAGCATTAAATCAACAGAAACTCCTGCTTTCACCTTGAAGCACAATGAGGAACGAGACAGGAGAATGACTCTGGTGTGTGAGTTGTTTATGATACTAGCTATAAGCCAGAAACTTTGTGCAGTGGTGAAAAAATTTAGATTCAGTTTTAGCATTTAGAATATTTTAGCATGGTATTTCTAATAGAGACAAAAAAGGTACTCTAGGGATTCATATATAAACTAGTCTCACAAGGGATGATTGTAACAATCTGGACTGAAGCTAGCTTAAATCACAGTTTTAGTTTCACATATTGCAAGTAATGTGATTTCTCCACCACTACTGTTATCTTCAAAGCTGAGCTTATTTTGAAGCTGAATTTACCTGATAGCATTGTATCAATGACTGAAGTAATGAAAGCTCATTATGATTTCATCTACAAATTTTTGAAGTCTCTTCCATTACAAAGTCTTTGTTAAGTATGCAGAAAAATTAATTTTATTGTAGGCAGTTCAGTAGCAACCTTAAGTCGTTGCACAGTTTCAATCATAATGGGAAAAAAGGGTGCATGAAGCATGGCATTGAAAATGACCTCAGAAACATGACAGAGCAGTTAGATAAAATTGTTCTGTAGCCATGCTTACTGTTCTTAAAGGACGTGGTACATGGCGGAAGTGAGCTGAGCTCAAGGAAAGGCAAAGGATTGGGATTCTGACAAGTCAGAGTAGGCAGGGTTCTAGTGTATGAAGGACTAATATACCAATTAATTACAGGGTTGGAGAGGGAACACTGTGATTTCTGTGTACTCTCTGCTTAATATACTGAGTTTTAAGGAAATATGAAGCCAGTGAAGGGAATTCATTTCTATTCAAGGCGTTGTCAAATGATATAACTTGTTGCAATAAATTATTGAGGCTTAAATCTGAAGAATCAATAAAACTCCACACCACTAAAATTGTGCAGGATGTCAGGATGAACTAGAATTATAATAGAAAAAAATTCCATTTTTGGTAGCATAGTAAATAAAATTTTAAAGTTTTAAATCATTGCCCTGAATATTAACAATCAGATTTAGAGCTGTGCTTTTGGCATTCTGCTTATTTCTGTGCTCCCATTTGATGATAAGCAGGGAAGGCATGTCTGATCTAGAATGGCACTTCCAATGTTCCTCTTTGTAAGTGAGTGTTGAATCAGTTTGCAACAAATTGTCCCTCTGATTTATTTTGTTCCTTTTAGGTTTGGTCTCTTGTACTTAAAATGGTACAGTGCAAACATAGTAAATGTGTTTACACATTTTATACTAAAAAGTCTGCTCACATGTAGACCTTAATGCAAAGCAGAGCTCTCTTTCAGTGTTCTTCAATTCAACCTCAGTAAATTGAAGGATGGATGAAGCCTGAATAAGTAATACGTGCTGTTGCCATTATTGCTTCACTAATGCAGCAAATGTTGAAGAGCGCAAGACGTATTTGTTAGCTGAGCTGATTGACAGCGGTCCTTAGCCATCTGAGTGCAATTAAATGGAACTCCATCCAAATTAATTATATTTATCTGCCAGCTTTTATTCTTACTTAGTCTCAGAACATCATAGAATTTTTAATTTATTAGTCTGTGATAGATTTGTGCTTTTCATTGAAAATAGTGTCAGGCAGCCCTGGTTTTACCCATATTATAGCAGGTTGGGAAATAATTTTTTTTAAATTCTGAATATTTATTGATGGAGTTATTAAAACTACCTTTTTTTTCCCCACCAGGATTCATTCCCTCCTCCCTTTTACATTAAGTTGTTGACTTAGAAGACTTCGGCACTTCTACTACAGCCACCAAATAAAAGACACTAAGTCATCCAAAGACACTGACATTCATCTTGAACAAACATATTCACAAACCTTAAAAAAGACAAACATACATTTTCATTGTGTTTATTTATAACTTATTTTGTATCTTCAGGATTTTGTGACTCAGTTTATTGCAGCATTAGGAAATAATAATATTTAGATCTGAATATTCCAGTAGATGGGATTGTATTCTTCAAATCTGAGAATATAAACTCATGCAAACAGTGAGCTCATTTACCAGCATGCACAGTGAATTGTCCTTGCAGCTTGAAGGGCAGGATGTAGTCTCACAGTCCCCCTATCCCCCTTTAGGTTACTTGAAAGCAGCATCACGTAGCATATTTCTTTTCTGCTAGAGTAATGTAGCTGAAAATAAAAAAAATATTAATCCTGCATCTTCAAGAACAGAGTTTTTCTAATTCAATGATACTTGTTATATCATCTGAAACATCAGAAAGGTGAAGTCATAAAAACAGCCCTTTCAGTTTACATTATGAAAATCTCCAACTTTGTTACTTATAACAATTTGTAGCATGACAGATCAGTGAAGAAGTTACTACTTTGTGAAGATATAGGAGTTGATTTATCTTTAATTTGAAATTTGAATCTTTGGAATTTGAATCTTTCATTTGAAGCCCCTCTGCAGATTGGGAGTGAACCAGAAATGTCAGCCCCAATATGCAGTTCTTGCTTAGCCTTGTCAGAGGGGCTCTAGATGCAGAAAAGCAGCTGTAGACTATACCTGTATTTTTTCAGCTATCTGATTCACAGGAAGGACAGGCTCACTTTGATCTCTTTGTACTTTGAATCAACCTCCAGAAGGAAAACTTGGGAAACCCCCCCCCCAAAATAGTAGAGTTGACATGCTAGTTCTGCTAGCAATTTACCTGCATTTAAAATTAAGAGGGGTTGACCGGGTCCACAGCTGGCACAAATTGCTGAAACCCTGTTGATCCCCTTTAGGATGCATGAGAAAAGTCATTAAGTTACAGCTTGACAAATTAATCTCCAAGCTGTGAACATTTCTGCAGAATAAGACAGTACTAGGAAATCCTAAATGCCTTCATGGTCCCAGCTCAGGGTACCCTCATTGGCAGCTCTTTGTGCAGTTCATCCTGCTGTGCGAGTGGCCTGGTGTTTGTTCTATAACACATGAGCTAGGAGGCTGCACAACTATCAAGGAGAAACAGGCTGTGCCAGAGATAGCACTTGAACCTCTCATTTCCTTTGTGGATTAGAGAGGAAAAGGAAACTGAAATCTCTCCCAGATCCTAGTTGCCAATTACACAGGCTGAATTGCCAGGTGCCAGGTCAGATATGAGACTGTTACTTAGCCAACATCTGCACAGTGCTCAGCATGACTCTTCTGTGTTATTCCTCCTTTACTCAAAAGCAGCCCTGTCTTCAGGGGTTATTTGTGAAGGTAGTAGCAGATTCCAAGATTCTTTATAAAAGGCCATTTACATGTCAGTGCTGGTAAGGACACCGTATATGGCTCAGTTAGTGTGGCTCTGTTAATTTACTGTTCTGGTAATGTCATACTACTCTGGATATACCAGTTACTAGCAAAAATTTCATTTCTCACAGCTGAGTTTATTCTGTCCCCATCAAAATCAGTACAAGCTCTATGAAAAACATGAGAGATAGTCAATAGACCTGCATCTCTCAGCATTGCCTGACTTAGCTAAGTCTTTTCACAACCTTCCATGATGTCAGCCAGAAGTTCAGAGAGTATATCTGAGTGTTACTCTATCTAGAAAACCAAGACCTATATTCATGCTTTAATCTGAAATGAAATATGCTCACTCTATTCAAAGCATAAAAAGAGATTAATTCAGAAGTTTCAAAAATTTTTAAGTAGTTGTTCACAAAACTAGAAGTATACTGTATGCTTTCACACAGGAGCACATAACCCACTTTGCAAATGCATTAAGCTTCCTATTAAATAGTTAATTTATGTATCCTATCCCTTATTGAAAAGCTTGTCTAGAATCCCAATTCATGTATTGAAGCATTTATTTGAAATAGATTGTTAGAATGAATATTTTGTTAAAGAGTTTTAAAGTACTTAGAAAAAGAAGTAATAGCAGTGCATATAATCTTCTTCTGAAATGGAGGGCTAAAAGGAATATTAGACATATAGTGAAATCTAGCATCAGCAATTTGGTATGAAGTAAAAAAAATATCCATTACACAGAATGCAAGAAAAAAAGCAAATTATGGATTATAGGAATTAATCCATCAAAAACCTTGCTGGCAGCTATATGAATGTAATTTGGGAAAAGAAAAAAAAGGTAAAAAATGCAGTGTTGTTTAGTATCTCTGTCTAGGGAAATGTTTGCACTTCTTCTCTTTGTTTTCAGAATGACTGGCATTTTGTTTGCTGGTTAGTTTTCTAAGTAAAAAGAAGTATAACAAAATGAAATGCCCTATCTGTAAAGTTAAATCTGACTTTCCATGATAGTACCAATGAAAAACTAAGTCCCAAGAAAAACTAACTAATGTTGCCTTAAACTTCATAGGAAGAATAAATATGTATGAACAGAATTTCCTGTGTTGTGAGAGGCTGGTAGGATGAAACGTGGAGAAGAAAGGAAAATTTAGTAATGAGAGAGCAAGTTATTGTAAGTTATTACAAGTTATTACAAGAGTATTTGTACTTGCTAAAGTCACAGAAGGGCTTTGCCTAATATAGTAAGACAAATAGAAACAAAAATGAACTATTAATCTTTGGTCTTCTATAAGGTAAGTACCTTTGATTATTTGGCAGAAATTTATTGATGAATTTAGTTCCAGCCTGATACAGGGTGCATTTTCTTAACACACGCAGGATCACTCTCGAGGAAAAAAGGCAACGCAGAAAGAACCGTGTCCTGCAGAATACACCATCTAAGGAGTCTTTCTGCTGTGCCTTTTGCAATCGGATATGTCTGTCACCTATTGACCTCATAAGCCACCAGCGTGCCTGTAGCAAATGTGGATAGAGCCTTCCCAAAGCATCGTTCACGAAGCCTCGCCATGAAAAATTGATGAATTTAGTTCCAGCCTGATACAGGGTGCATTTTCTTAACTATATACTTACTCTTTCCTTTTTCCCCTGCAATACCCCCTCCAGAGTGTTTTCCTGAATGTAGCTGCCGTTTTAGGTGCTGCGGTACTTTCATGAATAAGTTTAACCACACAGGTTTGCAGCATAGACCATGTTGAACACCATCCATTGTGAAAAACTGACCATTTATTCCTCTCTTCCCTTTCCCATCTTTTAAGCGGTTAATTGTCTGTGAAAGGATAATAGCTTTTCCTCTTAGCTTGCGGCTGCAAGTTTCTTTTAAGGCTTTTGAGATACACTTTGAAATGTCTTCTTGAATTCAAAGTAAACTGCATCAACTTACCACCTGTATCCACATGTTTGTTGACTCCTTCAGAGACTCTGGTAGGATTGTGGCTTCCTTTTATAGAAAAGCAGGGCATATAATTTTGTTCTCCAGTGGATCATATTTGTTCATGTTCCACTAATTTCACGCTTTATTATGATTTCCTTGATTTGCCCAATTCAGATGCTATGCTCATTTTTTTGTGGTTAACCTGAATTTCCTGAAGTATTTTTAAAAGTAGTATCACATTTACAATCTTCCAGGCCTCAGATAGGAAGGTAAATTTAAGCAAGAGGCTATGTGGCACTAGTGTTAGTTTTCTTATTTCTGCTTCTGTAGTTATATTCTTTGGTTACATTTTTTGCTCATTTTTCCTATTTGTGTCATTATGTTTTCAACTAACAGCCTGCTATAGTCTTGCCATTTCTAAATGTCCCTTGTGTGCCTTCACAGTATATTGGGCCTATAGACTCTGTTGCAATCTTTCTGTCCCTAAAGTCCTTGAAGTAGGGCTGTGTCTTAACTTTTAGACCTTACAAATACCTCCTTGAATTGTTGTCTGGACTTTTTTGTTGTGTTTTTACATTTGATATGCCAGGTTTCATTATTATTTCCATTCATTTTTTGTTTGTACCTGACTTCAGCTTTTTGAAGAGTGGTTTCATCTCCCTGCTGTTTAGTTCTGATGATTTCTTTTTGCCCTTCCTCAGATTTCTTGATAGACAGTAAACATTTGATCTCTGCCTCTAATACACTGGCCATGGTGAGCTTTCCTCCTGTAGTGCTCTGCTGGGTCATGTCCCTCTTCAGGTCCCTCATTAATGGTTGTACTGAACTCAGCTTCTTCTTTGTTCATTTGTGCTGCGGAGGAGAGGTCAGAGACTAGCTCCCTAATACTTTTCTCTTGAGTAGCGTCACCTTTCAAGGGAGCAGAATTCAGCAAAAAAATTCTTTTATGTTTTTCTGGAAAAAAATAGTTGTCCAAAATATTGTTGGTTTTGTTACTGTATTCATATTTCTTAACCTTGGGCCCATGAACCAGAGACCTAGTTTGCTTATTCAAGGGTAAAAGGTGAGTTTCTGCAGGGGACTTTTCACAACTGCCAAACAGTTATAGTACACTTAAACCCCCCAAAATATCCTTTCTTCTACACTGGCACCCTGATAACCTCACATTTCCACCCTAAGGGTGGCTAGGAGAGATCAAGCAAGAGGACTCAGAATCCATGATCTTTGAAAGATACAGCATTTGGTTTCTGTAACTCTTCAAAGTCATATTATACTTTGTATGGAGTCATAAACTGACACACAAAGTGGTTTTAATGCTTGACTGCTAAAATGGGACCTTATCCAAAAGACATTGAAGTCAATTTAGTCTTCCTCTGGTTTCAGGGTTGCCTGAGTTAGTCTCAGACTTTCTGTGTCATTCTGCTTTTTTAAAAAGATAAGGACTGGCTCATAAATGGATTCTCGACAATTAAAGAATTGGTTAATGCTAACATCAGATATATTCTTTATGAATTGGATGCAAGGGTCTTTTGTTTGGCAGGGTGTTGGCAGGTTTAGTTGTCTTTTTAGGCATATTTTTCTCTCTGCATAGTTCAATGAGTATAATCATATTTTTTTTTCAAATCTAGCTTATTAGTTTAAAATTGTCACTTATCAAGATCCAGTGAAAAATATTTCCTTTGAAGCTTCAAAGTTGACATGTTCTTTAAGGGAAACGTCATTAAAGGCTGTGGGAATATGAACAGTCCCTGATGAATTAACTTTCCAACTTTGTAAATGCAAGAACCAAGTACTTACTCATTGGAATAAGCAACATGATTAAAAAAAATGAAGAGCTCTAAACTCCACAGCTGGAGCACAGATGCCAACAAACATAACTTTGATGCTTCACAGATCATTTTGAATACAAAGCTGTTCCAATTGATTCCTTCCCTACAGTTTCCTTGGAAAAATATTAAGTGCTCTGTGGTTTGTTTGTTGGTGTTTTTAAGTGGTGAAGAGATTATACAAGTTCATAAAGAAAGGATTTTTCATAAATGGATGCATGCTTATTCAATTCCATTAATTAAAGTTAGCAAACCATATGTTTGCATGTTTTTAAGTGTGCAGTACAAACACAATGTAGTTATCAGAGCTTTTATGGACATGAGTTTTAAAAGGTAAATGAGGAGGTGGTATAGTTATTCTGTGATAGAAAACTCTTGAAGGTTTAACTCTACAGAGTTTATACCATCTCAGAAGACTTTTTTTTAACCTCAAAAAAGCCACCTCTAACACTTTCCAATTAAAATCTAACAGTGGAGTCTAATTTTCAGTTAGTGTTGAAGTTACAGAAGGATCTATCCTTATATAAACGTATATCTGCGACATACATATAGGGGCCTCTGGTGGTCTAGTGGTTAGGGTACAGGACTCTCACCGCTGCAACCTGGGTTCGATTCCCGGCCCCCCGGGCAGATGGAGCTCGTCAGCCCTGTAAGGCAATCCATCTAAGAGAAGGTCACTCTAAACAAACCTACGTCCTGAGAACCTCACTGCCACTGTCCAAGCTTGCTCGGCCCCGGCAGATGAACCTCAGGATTAAAGGGTGGGCTCAGTTCAGCGCACGCTGTGTCTCACCTAAAAAATCCACTGCGCAGGCTCGAAGGGTTAATGACCTTTCCCAAATCTTCGCTCGCGAAGACTGGCCATTATTATTATTATCTGCGACATATTTTGGGCTGTAAATAGATAGTTTTAAAGGTCTGTATGCTCAGGATGTACATGGTAATTGAACATAATTTAAACTTTTAGTAAGAATCAATTTCACAGCCATGTTGGGATTGTAAAACGGACACCTGTGTTCTGTGAAGCAACTTATTCCAGGTTTGTCTGGGTGACTGAGGTAAAGGATACTGCAGGAGAAGGCTACAAAACTGATTTGAAAATGCTTAAAAGAATTTTTGAGCTCTGACTTGACTGAACCACTATAATTCATGCTGGCATCAGGCTCTTCTTTGGAGAGCTCACATTCATCTCAGTTTCCTGAAAGCCATTTTGTTGTGGAGTGGTGATTTAGATAAAGAATGACTTCACCTGTTTCAGTTAGTGGTTTAGTTCACCGTATTGTTCTCATTTCTCTTATTTTGAATAATACCAATTATTGATAAGCTTGAGATTGTTTCATTCATCAAAAGCAGCAAAGCATGAACAGCTTCTATGAATTACTACCAATAAAATCTGCATCTCAGTCACCATAAGTCCTTCGCAGTCCCAGCTATAATTGAAAGTATTGCAGAACAGGCCTTCTGAATCCTTATATTAGCAGTATTCCAGGATATACAGATTAGACAAAAGACAGCATTAGAAAACATAAAGGTTTATCTTTAATAGCTTGTTTAATAACAATGCAGTTATTTTCAGATCAGGAACCAGTAACTGTAATACCTGTTGCGTATCTTCCACGTGTCGTCCTGACTTTCTGAATTATGATGTCACCATTTTTTTACATTTATACTGTGTCTAGGACAAAACAGTGCCCATTCAAGGATTTAAAGTACTGTAATTAATGAAAAAATATTACAAATTTTGAGGAAAGATATCTCAACACTTTTTTTTTAAATTCACCTAATCTTTCAAATGGCTTCAAAATTACAAATAAATCTGAAGAAATCTGAAGAATTGGTGAGGGAGAAACAAATGAAAAAACTGACAGTATGTGATGAATGCTCTTTTACCTATACTAGCACATCCTACAGATTCACAGTTCACTGCTTGATTATGTTACAGTAAAGTCTTGAACTAAGGAAAACAGGGCTGAATTGTGCCGGGACCTCTATTACTATTCTTCTCTTCCCAGTACCTAAAAATCTTAACTTCCTGGACAGTTTTTTGGTCAGTAAAAATCATTACATGTTAGATCTTCACAACATAACAAATTAAGTAAATATTTCATTTTTGGGAAAGAAAAAGAAAGAACAAAAAGAAGGGGGAAACAATATTTCACTCAAGGCTGTCTAAAACTTTGATGGGATTTGAAGCGTTGGAGCAGAACATCCCCTCCCACCTCTGCTAATCTAAGGGCTAATGAATCCTCCTGCATAGGAGGGAGTAGCTCTACCTGAGTCAGACCTCATGATCAGAACTTACTTTATGATTTACAGTATTTCCCATGAATTGGTGTTGATGAGTATTCCTTTCTGTCACTTTTATTCCGCTCCAACATCAAAATGGCATGCTATGAATGAAAAGTCTATATTTGATTCTTTTAGTATGAAAATGGAAGATGGAAGCTCTGTGGAAAAATAAAATAAATAAATAAAGGAAAAATTAAAAAATGTCAGTTTCTGCCTTACAACAAATCCTAAACCTTTATGAAAGTATCCAAGTACTTGGAAACAAGTTTTAAACCTTTTGAGTAGTTCTCCACATTGTTGTTCTAGGTCTCCATTCTGAAGAGATTTCTGTTTTACAGTTCTATCTCCATCCTCTGTATCAGATGGGTATAATTACAGTATAATCACAATCAGGCCAGAACATTAACAGATCTCTGCTAATATCACCTGATAACAAAGACAGGTCAGATATAGAGCATCTGGATTTTTCTTTTACATTTTCTTATTTTATCTCAGAGTTTTGAATTAAAAGATAATGGTGGTAAATAAGTTTAATATAACTTTTTTGGCAATGGTAAGGTCTTCATCACAATAATGTCTAAGAACCATGATTTTTTTTTTTAGATTTAAAGAAATTATGAATTTGCAAACTCAAACAGAATTAAAGTTGCCCATGAAAATTTGAAAATACCCTTAACTATGCAATATTTTATGAAACAATTGTTGCAGTCAAGTTAGAGAACTGGTTTCTTGAACTCCCACCAATTCAACATTTGTAATCCTGTTACAGGCAAAAAAGAATACACTATTCATGAAAAGCCAAGAAGTTAATCTTAGTCTGATTAGTTATAATGTTTCTAACAGTCATAACAGCCTTATCAAACAGTTTAAATTACATGCAGGTAGCATAAATACACAAACCTGTTAGTCTCCTGCTTTCTCTGGTGTTAGGCTTGCCCTTCCGCTGCCCCTTTATGTGTTAAAGTTGATGGTTACAGTCTGGAGGTGGGTTTACAGAAACTGGGTAGTATCCTAAGCCCCTTGCCAGAAGTATGATGTTGATGATTTCCTTCTTCTCTATTTAGGATGTGGTTGGGATCTTTTTTATGTTTCTTTATGTTTATTATTCATTGATCTGCAGGTTCATATTGCAGCTGAATTTACTATGTAGTGTGTGTTTTACATATGTTCCATGCTTATTCTTTGTTCTCTTTGCTACTAAGACTTGACAAGAATGACTTGACTTACCTTGTGCTGAGGTTACATTCATTTGTTGACCATTAATAGGCCATGAATGATGTTTATAGCTCCTGGGCTTCAAATATTGCTCTCTGCCACTTCTTTCAAAGCTTCTGATACTCCTCTGTGCTTTGTTTTATTAAGGGGGTCTAATAGGTCATTTTACCCATAGTAACAACATGCTAGAAATACTCATTAGTTACAAAATATATATTGCTATAGACATTACATCACACAATTATACAGAGCTAATGAAAAGTCAAAACAAAATAGGTGGTAGAGATCTGGTAATTGGATAATTGCTATTGCATACAAAAACAAATCTTCAGGCAGACCAACACAAGCACAGGCAAAGCCCAGCAGGTGCCACAGCCTCTCTTGTTAGCTTAATGCAAAACCCGTGGCCTGTTAAAAAGAGCACTTACTCCCTATTTACTGAGCTACAAAGCTAGGAAGCATGTTAGTGGTTTAGTTATGATTAGATTTCAGGTGGACCATTCATGCTGGAATGGCTCCTCAGATGGTTTAATGGTACTTGCCATACCCATGAAAAGAAAACAAAATACACTGGATTTTCAGTATCTGAACCTCTTAGTATTGACATGCATGTTTCGGAAATCCCATTTGAGCTAAGGATTGTGATCACAACCATGATTAGAAATAAGCTCTCTGTTTCTGGAATTTATACAGTAGACTTCACATCCACTGGAATAAATCCCTTATGTCATGAGTTTCTCATTCTTAATGCTGGCTATTAGTCTTATATATGGGCAAATAAAGATATGTCTGTTTTTTGGTCCTGTTAGGGAACACTGGCCATTCTCATTTAACTGCTGATTAGTAAGTAACTCTCTTGATTAAATGCAACTGGTTTATATTCATATCTCACTCTCTCTGATGCCAGGCAGGCCCACATTTGCTTTCACTTTGCCAAAAATGAGATGGTACACTCTACTGATAAAACTACACAATCTTAACATTACATCTTGCTATTCTGATCAAAAGCTCTTCTGAGCCAGATTCTTCTGTTTATTACTCAATTAAAGTAGATATAAAACACACAGTTTTCCTTCTCATCGCTTTTCTCATCACTTTTCCTGTGCCTAAAATTATATTTTTTTTAAATTAATACTCTTCAGTGTATCAAGGGGACACATGGGACCTCATTAAAAGTCTCAAAGAAATCTGAATTTGGCGTTCATGTAAATCCATGTGACCCCTTAACAAGGAATTGCTTTGTTTTGTTAGAAATGTATGCAGTCTGTGCACCCGCTTGTCCTTCCTACTATTCTCCTGCTAGAAGAAAGGATGCAGGGGGCTTTTTCAGATAAAGCACAACTTTAGGATGTGAGTAATAATCACATCTAGTACTATTACAGCAGGACATGTAGTTCCTGTATCTCACTCAGTTTCCTCCTAAGCTAAGAATTATTCTCTGAGGCTAAATTGATGGAAGTAGTGATGGGCATATAAAGCATTTGAGGATGTTACTCTCATTTGACTTGAAATGCTGAATGATTTAATTTTTTTTGAAGTTTAATGTCACTGAATCCTATAAAAAGTAATTTGCATTTTCTGGAATGTTTTCTGTCTGTGAGACGTGAGCAGCCACATGATTATAGATCCTGTGTTCATGTGTTAGCTAAATGCTCTTTGGAACATTCACACATACAAAATGAAATGCCATTTTGCTCCTGAGTAGGATAAAGCCCTGACACCTTGGACTGATTCTTTCCAGAGTCCTTGTTTAAAAACAAAAAATTACCTTGTTGCATCTGCCACAGATTCTTCCAAAGTAATCAAATAGTGAACTTTACATTTTGTAAAATCAGATACTTTCTTTGTCATCCTGCAGAGTGATCACATTAACTCTTTTCCTTTAGCTTGGGATTTTAAAAAAGTGCTTCCATAATTTAAGAAATGGCTTGGCTATATCAGCCACAGTTCAAGGAACAAATAGCTTCAAGTTGTGACTTCTCACAGACCTGTCTGAACATGAAGAGACAGAGATGCAATCTTAGGTGGCAAAACAGTTGCAAAAATATTCTTTTGCTTGTATGAAAAATAAAAAAAAAGGCAAAATAAAAAAATCCAGTTCCAAAATAGCATATATTGAAACAATTTTTCTCAGCAATACTTGATGTTAAGAGTAAGACTGCTGGGTAATGCATGATTTTGTACACTTTATACAAATCTTTAGTAAACTTACAAGTACTGTTCCTTCATGCTGAAATCCTTTCAGGCATCTCTCTCATACTTCTCTACTGATACATAAATACCTGGGTTGAATCACTTAAGTTTCGTATAGTATTGGGATCCATTAAGACAGAGTTCATACATCATTCAGTGTCTGCAGAGTGATTGCTTTTATAAACCAAGAATTAACTGCTCAGCATGTGGGCCTCACCTTCTGTACCTTTTCACTGCTACTAAAATATTTACTAAAACACCTATGCCTTTATGAGAAGCCACTGTCTTAAGAGGTACTGGAAACTGTGACCAAAACTTAAAATCCCATGTCCACATAATTTTGAATTATGAAGCTAAAAGTTAAAAGATATACTATTTCTTGGGCTTTTTAAAAATTGCAACAGTATGAATAGGTGAATTAGCATTTATAAAGCCACATTTGAGCCTTCTCTTTAAGAAAGATTTGTGAGAATTTTATTCTGCATGAAAGTTATTGAAAATTACATTCTGTCATCTTTGTTCTTCCCTCTCCCTTGAGATCCTATCGACTGCTTGCACCCTCACACTTTCATTCCCAAATTCTTACCAAACACCTGCATTTTGTTATCAGTGAAATTTGTTTAGCTATAACTGCTTTTATTTTATGTAGGCACATTAACATCTGCCTATGGGTATGCAAACTCAGCTCAGTGTCATTATCTTTTATTTATTGTCTGTATTGATTTTATTTTTCTGTTTTCTGTGGTTTTTTCCCTTTAAGGATCTTTTCTTTAGGCCTCTTAGAGAAAAATATGAAGCAAAGCAGACTGCCTGTCCTAGTTATTTTGGCCAATTTTCTACTTCTACTGGTCTTACTGGTGTTGTCTTGTCTCTGGGCATCTAAAAGAAAGATTTATTTTCCCAAGAAATTCTGTATTTTGGTGACAAGTTTCTCTGAGTATCAGAGAAGGCTGTCAGACAGAAGGATGCCTTAGCAGCTTGTCCAATGGGGGAAAAATCTGCACAGCACAAAAATCTTTTGCTATAATTTTCCCTTTCCGTATGTACAACTTTAAGCTACCTTTGCATCCCTGCCATGTGGTGGGTTGACCCCTGCTGGATGCCAAAGCTGCTCTGTCACTCCCCTCCTCAGGCTGGCAGGGGAGAGAAAATATAATAAAAGGCTCCTGGGTTGAGATAAGGACGGGGAGAGATCACTCCCAGTTACCATCACAGGCAAAACAGACTCTACTGGGGGAAATTAGTTTGTTTTATTACCAATCAAGTCAGAGTAGGGTAATGAAAATTAAACCCAAACCTTAAAATACCTTTCCCCACCCCCTCCCTTCTTTCGGAACTCAACTTCATGAAAATGGGTGCTGAGGTCAGTTTTTCACACATCTTCTCTGCTGCTCCTTCGTCCTCAGGGGGAGGACTCCTCAGAGTCTTCCCCTGCTCCAATGTGAGGTTCTCCATGGACTTGTCCAACATGGGTCCTTCCCACTAGCTATAATTCTTCATGAACTGCTCCATTGTGGCTCCCTTCCACAGGGTGCAGTCCTGCAGGAACAGACCACTCCAGCGGTGTAGTTCTCGTAAAACTTACCTTCAGAGTTTTATTTGATAAGCCGGAATTCTTTATAAGTGGTCAGACATTTCAAATTTAAAATCACAAAGTGAATACAAAATACAGAGAGCAAATTTCTTTTTATAGCAAAATAAAAACTAACATTTTTATTTTCCAGCTGTTCATGTCATTGTCCTGAAAATGCCAAAGAGCACGCTTACTGAGCTGTCAAAAGGAACCTTGTATTATAAACTTTACAGTGTAGGTTCAGGGCACCCATGCTGGCTTTGAGCTAAAATTCTATCATGTGAATTTGAGTTGTGTATTCCAGCCATGGTTATGCAGTTACTGGCAGTAAGTCCTCTCTGCATTGCTAGGTATATCTGAAATACAACATCATGCATTACCCAGCCCTCTTTTCCAATAAGTTAATGTGTGTTTACATATTGCTTTGATAAGCAAACACAACATTACTAACTACCAAATGGCAGTCTGTGGGAAATGAGGAACAAGAAAAAGAAACGTACTGCAGATGGACCACAGCAATAAAGGAATCATCAGAGGAAGAGGACTTTGTTTAAGACTGTGGACTTGACTTATAAGTGAGGATTTTTTGAATTGAACCAGAATTTAATGTTGAATTAAAGTTGTCATGTTGTATGGTAGAATCCTACCCCCTTTTTACCCTTTTTTACAACAGCTGGTTCCCTGACAAGAGTGTTAGTCCTCCTTTCTTATCAATATTCAGTTGTAATCCCTTCCCTCTTGCTTTGTATCCAGTTGCAATCCTTCCTATGGCAAACTCCTCCTCCTTCTGTTTGTAATACTCCAGAAAGTTCTCCAGGCTCCCCTCTACAAGGGGGAACCATCTTAATAAAGTGTTCACTCCTGTTTCACCTACAACCTGTTTCGGACACTTTGAGTGGACTTCCCTGTTTCCCTTAGCCAGGCTGTGTTAGCAGTCTGCAGCTTCAGCATCCTGAAGGCATGGGTCAAAGTTAAATTTTCCAATCTGTGGCATATAACTCAACTCTTGTAGCTGGTAGCAATTCATGTCCCTTTTCAGGTATGTTGAAAGGAAATATTTTTGTCGATGACATATTCACTGGCAAACTTTTTCCTGCCCAATTTGATCATTGCAGTGTGAGTCAATCCTTGCTCATCTCCTTTTTTCTTCCTCTGATAAACGAGTTTACATGACTTTTATGTCAAGAAGTGGGGAAAAGCTGGCATGCGGAAATTTGATTTGCGACAAGACCGAGATGAACATAACTGTGTGTAAAGAGAAGCTGAGTATCCTCTGTGTGCTTTAAGTAGTAAAGTCCTTTTTTAAGAGCCCTCTTGAGTATTGTGTTAAGAAAATAGATTGTTCTTATGCGTTCAACTTGTTGAAACTCATAAAATGCTCTATTTGAAATGTGCTTTGATTTAACGTTATCAGAGAATCGTACTCTGTTCCTGGTCAGTTTATTTTCATTACCACAGTATACTCTGCCCTACTTTTTTTTCAGTCTCTAATTTCTTTCTCCTTTCTTTTCCTTCATTAACCTTCTGACTTGAATATTTTTAGCAGTGCCACCTTTCCCCCATATTGTGCTTAGCCTTTTTACTGAGACTTCAAACAAAGTGTAAAATAAAAGGGCTTTAATCCTCTCCTAAGGAATTTTGCCGGAGCAGTGGAGCATAGTATTCAGAAGTTCTGAGCTGAAACACACAGGCTATTGTCAATTAAAACTTGATCTGTTTTATGCTAGAGTCGTGCCAGCTACAGAACAGCTCACATTTGAGGAGATGCAAAGGAAGCATACACAGTTATTTTTGCTGTATGTTCCTCATACTGGAAACAGAGCATATTATGAAGCCAGCATATTAGTGCTTTTTAGTGCCTTTTTTTTTCCCCAGAAACATCTGTCTTACCAGAAATTGGCTGAAGATCAAAAAATGTTTTCTTTGAAACCACAGAGCTTCAAAAATGTGATGTTGACAAATTAAACCCTTTGTAAATAAACTTTATATAAAAGCAACAGCATTAAAATGGCTAAAAGTTAAAAGTGTTTTATGAGAGAAATTCTTTTATAGGGAGTTTTTTAGATTGACACAAATTAAATAGAAAACGTGAAACAGTTCTGACACAATTCTGAAAAATCATGGGTTCCACTAGGGGATGCAAGGGCAGGATGCAGATTTGCCTAAACAAATGTGTTACTTTTTGGGAAGCCATGATGCATGTGGAACACCTGGGTGGATGTAGAGTAATATCAGAAGCAGTGTGGAGACCCACAAGCTTTTAGAACAGTTTGGAAACTAGGTGAGATAACCCATATCACTAAAAATGGCAACAGAGCCCTACATTTGGGCATTTGAATCCTGTGTTAAGTGTACAAGGTTTGAGAAGTAGATACTCATGAGAAAATGACAGACAATTGTATATTTATAATTGCCTCTGCAGATTCACTGACTGAGCATTTTAAGCAAAAACCTGTGAAAGTTTATAGATAATTTGAATTTACATTTATTATTGCAACTAGGGGCATAGTTTTCATATATCTGTTTCTGTGTTTCTGCTTTATAACTAGGTAACTTGTAAAATCTTTTGCTATTATTTTGATTGTTCTTTTACTTTTTGTGGACTTATTTTTCCCCACACAGGGGCTCTGACATATGAGTTAAACTGATGCTTGCTACAGCAATTTAACCAGCTCAGGTGTACCCCTTTTCTAAAGGTCATATTTTCCCAGAGTGGAGTTGGTAGAAGGAAACGTTGGCTTTTTTTGTTGCAGTGCTTCCTCATCCAGGTGATTACAAGCTATAACTGAAGATGATTTTGTGTTTATATATTTGACTGTAGCAGCATTGCTTGAAGTGTGGGTGTACATTCACATCTGTCGGCTCTCTGTAACTTCTGCCCTGGGCAAGGCAGATGTCTGTGGTGTGATAGCATATTAAATTGTGCTTAAGTGCATTTTTGGTTCAGTTTGCTTCCACATGCCTGGGTCAAGGCCTGAAAAAGAGATTTATAGCATAAGGTATTTTTTTAACCTACCCTCTATATCCATTTGCCACAGGTTGTGTCCACTCTCTCAACATCTTAAAAAACCCCACAATTTTGCTTTAAAAGAATTTGGGTAATGGGAGTTGTGTTTGTTTTTCTCCTTTCACTCATTTACGGAAGAGCGGCCTTTGAGCTAGGAAGATATGGATGCACATATGCACATTAACTTTCCATTCTTGAATTTCCCCCAGTAGATAATTGGAGCTTCCTAGTATTTGGAGTTTTGGAAGATGACATAAAATCCATCTGGTGCTGGAGGGATCTCTGGCAACTGTATTTTGGGACCTCATTGAGCTTCCAAATACATACTCAGATCCCTTACTAAGTGGCTTCATGTTTTAAAGTGCAGAGCATAGTCTTTCTGCTACCTCATCAGAAGGTGCAAGTGATCAAAGTCTTTGAACATGTTTCATTTGTGTGACTAAATCAGTTTTCAATGGATTTAATTACTTGCACAGTTTAACACATTTCAACAAGTTCTATTTTTCACTACAGCTTCTGTATTTGGACTGGCAACTCTGAATTAAAGTTCGTGCCTCCTCATCTATCCAGTTTCTACCGTTTCATCACTTAAACATCTGTCATTTAGGAACTACTCTAACATTTAAAGTGTTTTTTCAGGAGTGGTGATGTTATAGGATTTTCCCCCCAGTGATTGGTATATCATTTAAGTCATCCTTTACATGAAAAATTCAGTAGGAATATGAAAAATACAGTAAGAATATTACGATAATCAGATTTTCAGATCAAAACCAGGCTTCAGCTCTTTCTAGCATTAGTTTTCTCAAATTTTGCTTCCATTTTTTTTAAAAAACACAATTTATAAATATTTATAATAAGTGTGGGAAAAGTCCAAACAAACAACAAAACAGCTGCAAATTAAATTCTTGTTGTCCAAATGACTGTATAAGCACATATACTCTCAGGTCTGTTTTGATGTACCAGTGATTAGTAGTTGCATCTTTTTTTCCCTCAGATTTTGATCTTAAAAGTGATAGCTCATGTTAACCTAAAGGACTGTCTAATTGCAGAAAATAAGATAAATGATGAACTGTAGGCTGATTAAAGCATTAATTAGAATATAAGGCTGCACTGATCATATAATAAATGACTATTGATAAATTAATAAGAATCCAAAAGTGTGCTCTGTGGATAGTAAGAACTGTTTTATTTTTCTGCATTACTTGTTAGCAGGCTTTTCACACAGTTGATTTTCCAAGTCTAAATATAATGGAAGTAAATGTGTCCCCACTATGTACATTTCCAGAACTACTTTACCACTGTGCCGAATTTGAAACTGCCTTGTTAAAGAAAGGAACCATTTTGTTCTGTAGAAGTTTTACCCTGGCTCCTTATCGTCAACCTCATAATTACTGGCTGTGCAGCTTTTATACCTTCTTCTCTTCTTGTTTTACAATTACATGATTTTTTAGCAACCTATGGACTTAGTAATATGTGGTGGTAGACAAACCTAGATGAAATTTGATTGCAGCTTTCTCCCATTGCTAAGTTCAGGACAAAAAAGCACATGGACAAACGTTATAGCTACCAATGGGTGAATCTAAGTGTATCTAAGGATCAACCTGTTTCCAGGTCACAAAGTAGCCAAGTAACTCCAGTGTTGCCTGTGAAAACTGAAGTTCCAGATTTGCTTCCATTTTTGGTGTTTAAAAATTTGTTGTTGGGGATCTCCTTTTACAAGAACATAGCTCTCTTTTCCTTTTTAGAAGCCTACAGGAAGAAAAACTAGAGATGAAAGTAAATTATGTGTGATTTCCAGTGATTACAAAGCATCAGTCTCTAAAACTGATGAGTTGACAGCCTTTTCATGCCTTTCTGACTACTGGATTATATTCTAACATTCTTACTCTCAATTATTAAATACTTTGATAGCTATGATTTCCATCAGTTTAAAAAAAAATATATTTGGAGTTAATAATAATTATTTCAGCAATTTTAAAGATTTTTGTCAGGAACTACAGGGCCTACATGAAAAACCTTAAGCCTCTCAGTAAGAGTATTTAAAATTAATTACAAACAATTAAGTTACTACAGGAGAGTAAATCGCTCCTTTTCTGTCTAACTTAATTTGCCTTCTTTTGCATTCACATTTGTAAGAATAAAGCCACATGCACAGGTCCTTAGCATGGCCCAGCTGAGTGGTAACTTGCTAAGCTGCAGCAACTCACTTTTTTCCTATCAGTTGATTATACTTCCCAAAAGGGAATTTTGAACAACCTCCTTCTCCCCACTTCTGAAGTACTGAGTGATCAGGTGAGCTACATTTTTTTCCCAGGTCTTTTCAAACGGCACATATTGCTTTCTCAGTTTTAGAGGCAGAATTTAATTCCCTCTCTTTATAATTAAATTTATAAATATGCATTTCAAAGCTGCTGTTTACGTGGTGATTTTAAATGCTGATAAGATTAATTCTGATTCATTTACAAATAACACATCATTTAGCTTCAATGATATTTATATTTCACTGTCTACTTGTCATGCTGTTGCTCAGATTTTGGTCATGGCTTTCATACTGCAGTTGAGGCCTTCACTATGTCGCAAAATAACTGAAATCACTTTTGAGTCAGAGTTGGTTAATTCATGCTATCGTTTATAGATGGACAATCCCTTCAGCCTTACGGCCTTGATTTTTTATGGTCCCCTGTGTTCTGTTTTCATCAGCTCAATAATACCTTATACTTCCTTTCTGCAGGCTTTGCAGCAGTCTAAATGACAATACTCAGGACAAAGATAATTTAATCCTTAGTCCTTTGACAGGCCCTTCTGGGCTTCTCAAATTTTAGTGAGTTCAAGTGATGACATCCCTCAAATTTTAGTGAGTTCAAGTGATGACATCCCATTGTCCCTCCACTTCTGGAGGTTCCCATCTGACAGTGGACCTGCTAGAACAAGAGGCAGGTTTGTTCTATGCCAGATCATAATGCTGCGTGCAAAACCACAGATAAAGTGGGATTTGCAATAAGATTCCTGACTATCAAATGACCCCTGAATACCTATCTCCTAAGCAGGAACTTACCTGCAAAACAGTAATTTTCTGTAGTAAAAATTTCCTTCAGAAAAGTTTGATGAGTTACACATAAAATGTGCCTTTCAAGCAAGGAGTTAATTACACAAATGGGTGGTAGAGAAAAAGTAAGAGAAAGTGGAGGCTTTGTTCACTCCAAAATTTGATGGGTTTATGAAAAGGTGATTAAAGTAGGGACTTTTCTTATCTAAGTAAAATGAACGATGTTGAATATAGGAAGGAATTGAGTCCTGACCTGCTCTAGTCTAATGACCTGCCCAACAGGCCCTGAAGTCCTGCAGGGAAAAGGAATCCAAATCCAACCTTTAATTCCTTTTAAATTGTCCTTTACCAAAGGATTTTTTTTCCAATTCTTTTGTTTAAAATACAGAAAATTGAAATAGAAAGTTGTGCTCAGTTGGTATTTGAAGCCAAAAAACCACATCTGTTCTCTTCAGAAGAAACTTGTTCTTTTTGCATAGGATAAATTATTTTCCTCCCTCTATCCATCAAAATATGTTTAAAAACCTGTTGTGGACACAACCTTCTACCCTTACTTTACATCACCGAAGGATTGCATCTACACTGAGCAGTAGCCTCTGAAGTCCTGGTTTCAATGGAATCAAGAAAACTACTCTCACTGATGTCAACTGAGGCTAAAATATAGCCTACAAACTAGGATGTCTTAGTGTGATTAAAATACAATGGGGATGTGACAAATTCTTTTGTGATCTGTTTTTTAAGTATAACTGTAAAATTTACAATGTAGAAGATACTTTGCTTAGTGGCTTGAACTTAATGGGTTTTGGGTATTCTTTCATGTCATGCTTATGAAATAGTATTGTAACTGCAAAATGACACTAAAATACAGTATATTTAATGGCATTTGGTTGAAGAACCTGGCTTTTTAAACTGTGGAAATAAATATAAATATGATCAGAGACTTATCTTTTCTTGGTTTTAGTTTAAAAATGCTTTTCTAAATGGATAAGGCTTTACATTTCTGTAATGAAAATAAATGAACAATGAACCATTAATTTTTTCAAGTTCAGTTAGGGATTTTTCTGAGTATGTTTATCAACCACTTCAAGACAAATGTTATCTGTCTTTTGGTTCTTAGACAGAGAGAGAGGGTGTATTAGTCCTTCAGAAAACATGTTTTGATGTGTAAACAAGGCCCCCTATACATTGGAACTGTTTTTCTCTAGAGTGTATTAACACTGTTACATTTTTTTGGGCTTTGTTTTGGTTGCATGTGAGAGCTATCCTTTTCTTTAACCACATATTGCTGTGACAAACTCAAAGACTGAGAGGTGGCTGAGAGACTCAGGTTCTCATACCTTACAGCCCTGTCTTGTCCCAGGTGACATCCTACACCGTTCGATTTATGAATCAGCAACATTCTTTTCTGTTGATGTCTTAACATCTGAAGAATCATTTTGAGCCAGTCAAACTGAAGTTTAGCATGATGAAACAAAAAGCCAAAATTTATAGTACTTTTTAATCAATGGATTGTTTGGTGATTCCAAAAATATTTGAAAAATAATTCCATATATTAAAAGCAAAACATAAAAGACAACTGAAAATATTTAAACAGACTAGTAATATTGATTTAGCTGTCTTGTCTGTAACACTAACAAGTGAGAAAGAAAAACACAGATGAGAACTAAAGAAGTCCATTCAACCTAGACATACTATATACATGAAAGAAATAAGAGTTTGTTTGGAGAAATCCCTCCATAATATAAACATAGGTAGGAATAGAACTGTCTATCTGAATTCTTGTTTTAATAAAACAATTGTAGTTCAAATGTAGATAATATTTTGAGTTAGTTTCTTAAGGAGGTATCAGACTAACATGCTGTTTGGTTAATTTAAATAAAACTTAAACTAGGAGGAAAAGTCTCAGAGATTATCAAAATTGCCAGGAATTTGACTAAAGTAGCTATGCAGAGCAAAGAAAAAATTAATGTGTCCTATGTCCTCCATGAGAAAACAGTAGAAATTTGTTCTATGTTATTTAACAATAGTCTCCTACAGTTTGAAATAAGATGTTTTGAAAATAATATTTTAGTTGTCCTTTTCTAAAAGAATATAACCAAATAATTCTAAATAAATCTTGGTAGAAAACATGATATTAATATTCTTTTTTTCATTACACACAAATAATAGGAAATATTATTTAAAAACAGAAGCAAGGTAGTTGCTTAATGGCATAGTCAATATTTATGTTCTATGATTCCAAATTATGATTTTAATTTATGATGCCTTTTCTCATATTGCCACCAGTATTCTTCATGATAATTTATTTATGTTAATTTATCATTTTCATAGACATGTATTTTGTGAGACATGTATTTATTTGTATATTTTGTGTAAAATTCCCAATGATCCATTGAGTTGTCCCCTAAAATTTAGTCTTTACAGGTCTTATTTTATGGCGTCTTTACCAGGTACAGCCAGGCCGTAATTTAACAGTGTCCACTGACTAAATCCACTCTAAACTGAAAGCCATGATATGATGAATTAGACCACAAGTTTTAGGACAACTTGCAAAGAGAACTTTGAGGATGTGGTTAAGTTTGAACTATTGCAATGATACTTTTGGAGTCTGTAAATGGCCTCAAGTAATTCGTGTTCTGAGTCCACAAGTGTACCCGAAGAACTAATGTACTTAAACCTATCATATGAGCCCCTGAAGTTTTCTTCTATGAGTAGCTGGAGAATCTCCCAGGAGAGCTTGATCCTCATCTCTTTGTTCAGTCCATGTGGAATGTATGAGGTGGAGTTTAGTGGCCACAGTCTCAGTTCCTCTGTTGAAACAGAATGTTTCACTGCTTTTCTAATTCTGTCTTACCACTGTTCAGCTGAGACCTCAGTGTTTCATCTGAGATTTTTATTCATCTGAGACATATGTGGTTACTTGATCAATGTATCCATGATTCTAGACAGTAGAATTGCTTTGGAGAGGGCTATATTCCTGAAATCCCGCTTGAGTAAATTTTTCAAGCATTGGACAAGGTGATAAGGGGAGGATAATCGAAGCAAAAGTATCAGTTTCCATATTTGCAGTCTCTGTCAAGTCTTCCCAATTGGACTATGTCTCATGCTAGCAGCACTTAATATAGCCATATGTGATCAGAATTGTGCCTTTTCTCTCCTCTCCTTTACTTATTTTCAAATCTAAGACCATTCAGAGCAAGATCACTGTTCTGCTTATACTGGAGTTTTGTAGAATCAGATCACATCGGTGCTTTCAACAAGCACCGTGCAATTTCTAATTCCTCTGTGGCAGATGTGGTAGTTGGTAGAGCAGTTTGCTGCACTAGCTGTTCGTGAGAGCAGCCAGCAGGCTCTGCCAGGTCATTATCAGTGCCAGAACTTCACGGAGTCATCCATTGTGGTGATAGTCCTCTGCATTTTCTCACAGAGAGATTATTTACTGCTGTAAATATTTTTTGGGTAAACAATGTGTACTTTTCTTTCCCCTGACATTCTGGGCCTTTCATGGGTATTATCTCATGGTTGAATAGTCAAGCCTGACATCAGTCAAACTTTCATATAAGCTATGCACCAAGCAAGAAGAAAGGAAAAACTAATAAATGGTCTCCACAGACACTCTTCAGGAACAGCTTTCTTTCTGGCTCATGTAATGGCATAAGACTATACCCTCTGTTATGTTGTATGAAGGGACTACACATCCTGAAGCACACTGAATACTAGTAGTCTGTCTTTCCAGAAGCGAGTGAGCTGACGTGTTCATCTCAGATGTGTGTTAGCAAAGCAACATTCAATATGCTGCCACTAAATTAACTTCTTCCTCTACTGCCTATTTTTATTTGACAAAAGGTTCATTGCATATCTCACATATTCTACTTTACATGACCCTCACCTGTCTGTGCCATGGTGAGTAAAGAAAGCTCTCACATTTCTAGTAATTTTTATTTTTGATTGAAAAATATCGGTACAAAAATCAATAATAAATGAGGTATTGAAACTTTTAGACCATTGTGGCTATATTGAAACAAACACCGTAGTAAGCTATTATACAGTTTTAATTTTTCCTGCTTATATACTACTAGAAAAGAGTTTGCGTTTCAAGATGTTTGAAAGCGATACAGCAGATCTCCTTTTCCAGTTCATTTGCATTTGCAACAGGAATACTTTGATTCAGAAAACTGAAATATATGGCAAATGTTAAATGGATTAAAAGCCATTTCATTGACAAGTTGAAAAATGTGATGTCAATGGACATATAAATTACTGGGATGTGTCTAGCAGAGTCTGCCTGGAATCAGTTCTTGGGTCAATAGCACTTAACATTTTTATCAGCAGTCTAGACAGTGATATAAGACATTTTCAGTAAGGCTTGAGCATGACAGAGATTATTGAGGTAGTGTATAACATGATAGAAAATTGCAGAAGCTAATAAAATGTATTTCAATATTCCCAAATATCCGCCTCTTATGTGGGATAGGAAACTATACGTAGTTGTAAAGCTGTGATTTAGAGAAGGACAGGTTATCAGAGATAATTGAGTCTACTTATGCTCTTTGTGCAATGTTGTGGAAGGAAAAAGCACTAATGTAATAATGTACATATTGAAGTCAGACTGTCAAGTAGAATGGGGTCATGTTTGCCTTTGCATGCTGTATTGATAAGACTGCTTCTAGAATGCCAAGTCAAATTTTGGTGTCCAGTCTTAAGTAAAATAAGGAAATAGGACAGAAGGAAGACATTGGGGTGCACAGGACCTGGAGATGAGGTTTTAAAACCTGCACAGCTTTAAGAATTTCAACTTATTTTATCATTATGTATGAGTACTTGGTCATGAAAAACTTTTTTGTAGGTAGGGGACAAGAAACACTTTCAGTATCATTAATAAAAGCACAGCAAAATTCAGTGACTGGAAAATTAAATTAAGTGGAAAATGCAGCTTTGAATTAACTTGCAATTTGTTGCCTTTGAGGATTACTAAATAGTGGAACAGCTGATGCAGGGAGGTGATAGACTCCTCAGTGCTAGATGTCTTTAAAAAAAAAAAAGGAGGGAAAGGCAGAGTGTTCTTGCTAAAAGATGCACTGTAATCCAGTCACTGGAGGGGACTGCATGTTGGAAGTGAGTAGCCAGTTCAGATAACAAGCAGGGTAGTTCTGACTGCAGCTGACATCTGTTAATTTTGTGATTTCTTTTTTTACAATTCATGTGCTGCAAGAATAGTCATACACGTTCTGTCCTCAGTCTAAAACATACCTGATTTAAATAGTTGCCTGGAGGAGTCATGAAGAAAGTTACTTCCCCTGCTGTACACAGGACAAGGTAGTTTGGTTGTTCATTGCTGTCTTCTGACCCAGAAACCAGTCAAGACTGAAACTCAGATCCCAGAAAGGTTGATCCAGTCCTCTGCTCTAAAGAGGTCCTCTTTCCTAAATGGTGCCTGAGTATGACTCCTGTGGTCACCATAGCAGTAATCACCAGATTTTAGGTGGGAAGGAACTTTGCCCAGCCTTGAGGAGCAAACAGGAGTAGTCCAGCTGAAGCCTTTGGGCTAAAAGCTCTCTCTTTCTGAAATTCCACAAAACTGTAAAAGCAGGAAGTTTGTCACAAGTCCATCTGGCCTCTGAACATGAGAATCTTGAACATAACACTGGGTTCTCTGGTGCATTGCTCTATAAGTGAGGCAGAGGTTCCTGGGGAATTTTTTTTTCCAGTTCTAACAGATGGAAAAATTAGAAGGGCTTTCAGACAAAGAAATTTCTTTTAGATCTGAAATAGCAACACAGCACTTAAACCAAAATGTGGATTGAAAGCAATTGCTCTCAAACTCATTGCGTATATTAATAAGTTAGACTATCTGAGAGAAGAGGTAGTGGACTGAGGAAAGTATGAGATAAAAAAGCTATTATCACCATGGGAAAGAGAGGAGCAGGTAATCTATTACTTGTTGGAACGTGATGGCATCAGCTGGGGTAGGAGTTATGGAAGAAGGAGGTTGTACTATGTGATAAAACTGTTATTTCTATTGTTTCCTTATTTTTTTTAGAATTTAATAGAATTACAAACTTTAATAGGCTCCTTTTCAGAAGGTTATTCCTGCTAAGTTTCTCTCTAAGAGGTCAGAGGTAGCAAGAGAATTTAAAAATTGTTCCACTGGTGCCTGTTTCTTTTTGTCTTTAATTATTTGTCAGTGGGAATTTATTTTGATATTTAATGGTTGTTTAATTTCATCCATATAGTTTACAAAGCATTTACATTAGATGAATTGTATTTTGCTCTGGAAAATGAATAGTCAGGACCTACAGATCTTGATGGTATTCATAAGAAAACAGGTATTGTGAGGTCTGACAATACTGATAAGTCTGCATTTGTAAGAATACTGGCAATTCTACATTTGTTTCTCAGATGCAATCTGTTCCTTTTAGTGCATTCAGTCCACAGGGAATTTGCTTCTGAAGATAGGTTTAGCAATGCTGGAGCTATGAGTAACGTGCACCTCAGGGAGCCAAAATCTGTAGTAGAAAACATTTTTTTGTCTGTTGTCCCCTTTGTAATACATAAGCAATACACAAAATGGACAGTGATTTGGTTATTCATATGCCAGTAGATTTTTCCAAGGAATTATTTTTTGCTGGTTTGTGTCAAGTACTTGCAGTTTATCAGAATGCTTCCTAATTAAAAGCTCTAGCATATTTAGCTAAACCTTATTTGGGGCTATAAATTTATGAAGGATGTGCTTTATCCTGGTACTTATAGTGTTTGTTTTACTGATTTTATGGATATAATAGATCTAATTTGTAGTGGCATATTATTGCTCTTAGCAGTGTGATACTCTGCTTGCATAGTAGCAGAAAAAACACTTTCAGTTTGAAATTGGAATTCAGTTTATTGATGATCACTGCCATTGGAAATGCTGGAAAAAGTATCAGAGGCTTTTTTTAATTGGTTATCTTTTTGTCTGTTTTGAGGGTTTCTGGGGTGTTTTTAAAGTCATATTTGCTGATTGTATTCATTATGACCATTTTTCTTTCAGGAATATCAGCCTTGTAACACCAACGCCTGCCCAGAGTTAAAAAAGACAACTCCCTGGACACCTTGGACCCCAGTCAATATTTCAGACAATGGTGGTCACTATGAACAACGTTTCCGATACACCTGCAAAGCGCGCTTGCCTGACCCAAATTTACTGGAGGTGGGAAGGCAACGGATTGAAATGCGCTACTGTTCCAGTGATGGCACCAGTGGATGCTCGACAGATGGTAAGCAAAGCTAAAGTGGTTGCATGATGCCTCCTGCTAGCGAGGTGTCTGCAGTTTCATTTTCAGTACACAGTGGAAGGTTTTGCTTGCTGGTGTTTTGTGTAGCAGAACTGATAATGAAAAGGAGGACACAGTGATCACAACAGGGAACCTAGCCTGTATTTCTTCTGGATGTAGCGTTGTCATTCAGACTAAGCAAGTGTCTTTTACCATCAGTTATGAGATTTGCCAAGTTATTTTGATTTTCTTTTCAATAATCTGGTTCTTGGAAGAATCTCCTTATACTCTCTTGAGCTTTTCCTGTGGGAGAATTTGTGCAACATTACCATATTTGCTGAATATCTAGCTAGAATATGGAGTATCGATGCTGAGAAGAACTTTTGCTCAGTAATGTGAAAGTAACAACTATAAGATTCATACAGGTGTTTAAATAAATAAGGAGTTTATGAACTGGATAATTTGTATTATAGAAGTTTATGTTGTTCTATTGCTAGTAATTTAAAATTTTGTTTATTTCTGAGACAGAAAACTGAACTTCTTCCAAATCTTTTTAACTTTAGATCACTTTAAATTGGAATTATTTTTGTTTCAGAATTTTCTTCTTTCCCTATCAGTAATACATGGCTTTGAATAAATTTATATATATATAATATATATATATATATATATATATATATAAACACCAGGAAACCTTCTGACAGTTCTTCTAATTTTATTAATGCTTTTCATGAATTATCCAGTTTTAATTATATATCAGTGTATCTTTTTATGTATTATATTTTAGTCATATAATCTAAAGAAATACTGATTTTTTATTATTATATTTTAGTATTTATAGACCTTATACAGGCTTCTGTATCTTCACAAGACCCAAGTTAGCTGAAGAAAAACCCAGTGTATAGCTGAAGATATTTGGCTTATCTAAGATCAAAAAGAGAGAACAGTTTCTGAGTCCTTGGGCTTCTCAATATTTTTCAGACAGCCCAAGTATTGTGAAAGTGATTATTAAACTCCTGCCTGTATTAGGTTTACATGTCAAGGTTTTGGTAGCAGGGGAGGCTGCAGGGTTGGCTTCTGTGATAAGATGCTAGAAACTTCCATCCTGCTCCCTTGACCTTCATCCTGTATAAAACCTATAAAACCTTTGTTGTATCACTTGACATCTGTACCTCTCTGGAGAGAGCAGGATGTTAATAATTTTTTGAAGATACATATTTTACTGCGTGAAATAATAAAACAAAATCCATGGTGCTCCAGATAAGGCTTAGTTTTGTGTTCTGTGTCATTCACAATTCAGTTAATCTACAGTGTCAAATGTAGATTCTTTCAGCTGTGGATAGCAAGGCAGATTTTGGCATGGAGCAACTCTTGGCACAAGTGTTTCTTCTATTCTCCTGTTTTCATTCAAACTAAATTTCAAACTAGTATTTAGCAAATATTTTGCTCTGCTATGATTGGTGTATATGAGAGGTGTACTTCCCTTGTCCTTATGAGATTTTCAGGTGGCAGTGCTTCTTTTCACTATCTTCCAGCGCTTTGACATTGATGAAACCTTTTTAAAATTTCATGAGATTAAAAGAGAAAGAGAATATTTTTCCCGACAGATAACACAGACTTAGGAGAGTTATCACAACAACTAGAAGCAGACCTGCAAGAGAATCTAGGTATATTCTTGTCTGACAGCTGAGATGTCAGACTTAAGAAAGGAATATACAAAAGCCAATGCAAGGCAGAGAGAGCACATTAGTAGGGTAAACCAATGAAAGAGCCAGTTTGTTCTAGATCACATTGCTGCAAAAAAATTAAACATGGTACAGGGACACCTCTCTCAGCCCTTAAGTCATGATCATAAGTCCTCTCCTGGAGTTTGATGCATGGACTGACTCCTACAGAATATAGTCAGAAGTAACAGACTCTATATTTTGTTAAACAGAGCTTTTGGGCAGCATGGTGGTGGGGGGGAGGTGGTTCAGGTGCATTCTTTGCCTGATTAGCTTGAAGATTTTTTTTTGCTTCTGAACATAATACTCCTGAATTTTCTGGTGGCATACTTTTTTGTTGCATCTTGCTGAAACTGCAGCTTTGATTCATTTGGAAATAATTCATCATTAGAGCAATGTATGTGGGTGGCCCCAGCCACGTTGCACAGTAATAGAAATGTTCATCTGGGCAAAGAATTTTTGCTGACTAATTCCAAAACTACTGAATATTTAAATACTTTATATTGAGTACTCGACAGGGCAGAAACTACTATACATCTGTCTGTTCTTCCTAGTGAGTGCCCTTATAATTTTTTCATTAATTTGTACGCATTCTTCAATTCTTTTTGGCCAGTGAGTCTTTAATTATTCTGTAATGAAAGATCAAGCCCAATCAGTGTTCCGAGTGGCTGCATTGACCAATATACTTCTGGTGAAAATAGCCACATTTTATTTTGAGGCTATTTGTTTAGTCATTTTCTGATTATGGATGTCAGAGCGGTATGGAGTGGAACATTTGGTGGGGGAGGGTGAGGGGGAGCACCATTTTGATTTGCTGATCAGATGAAACTTACTGACTGCCTCTAAAGTGCAGGATTCAAGAGCACTTCCCTGCTCCCAGGTTTAGATTTGGGCCAACACAGCACCACTCTACTGTTCCTTCATTTCATTTGAAGAAAAGAGTCATGCAGAGCAGATGTAGCTCTTGGAACAGAAGAAACCCATGGGAATAGGAAATCATGAATTGTGACAGACACCTTCATAATTTCTGGCTAGATAGAAAGAAAACATCATGACTTACTTCCACCTGACCAGAACCTGGATACTGTGAAACATTCTTTTCATTATCTTCATATTGAATTGTAGCAATTTTCTGGCTTTTATAGAAAGATTAATTCTGGTACAGCATGCTTGGCATACCTCATTACCAAAGATGTATTCTGATCAAAAGATCAGTGCTCTGTTCCTTGCAGATAGGAGCCATTTGTTAAAAATTTTTTCATTGCCTACAGTCTCCCACCGTGCAACTCTAGTCATGCCGTGTTAAGCAGAATCATGTTTCACTGTCAGATGCTAGGAAAGCAAACTTTCTCTGCAGTCTGAGCTTAGAGCTAGAACTTCTTCCCAGAAACCCTCTAAATTCCTCCTGAGTGTGGTAAGATTTCTCTATCAATCAGGCAAACAGCAGCATTTGCACACATGCTTTTCTAATTTGAAGTTTGATTAAGAACAAGGAATAATACATCTTGTTCTTTGCCTCTGGGTTTTCATATAGTGTTCAGATAGGAAAGAGACAGCTATTTCAAATAAACTGAGTGAGATTGTACATTGTTGCACATCTGAATGCAATTTCTGTACAGTCCAGCATTAAAAGTCTAGAAATTACATTACCATAGGCTTTAATGTGTGTTTATGAAGCATATTAAATAGCTACATTAAACATACTGATGGTCTGTAAGATTATCTGATATATAAACACTGTCAATTTTATTGAAAACATATTTTTTTTAATCCAGGGGTAAAAATTTCACAAGGTATAAGGTTGACTGATTTTTTCCTGGTTGAATTTATCTTACGGAAATCTAGACTCCATTGTAGTCTGCAGAGCCAGCAATAGCACTTTGAGGAATGAGAAATCCATTGAAGATAAGCTCTTGTACAATGGGCACAAATTACCCTCTGGAGATACCACTTTCTTTCCAAGGTGTAAGCAAACAGCAATGATGAGCTTAGACAAGACACTTGAATTTGACATGGCCCAGTTAGACCAGATTAGCTCCCAAAATAGCTTCAGAAAGCAATTAAACAATGACAATACTTCTAATTTTGGTTTGAAAGAGTCTTTTGTTTGCTTTTTTCTTTCTTTTTTTTCCTTCTTTTTTTTTCTTTCTTTTTTTCTTTTTTTTTTCTTTTTTGGAGTGGCTGGGGAGTTGGGGGGAGGTGATAGGAAGGGAGAATAAATTCTGAAGAAAAGTTGCAAATTCCTTAAAGGAAAAGGAGAAAAAGTCACCTAGAAATCTGAGCTTAGATTCCCAGTTGTCACTAGTTTCTCTATGCCAAACTTAAAACACTAGTTATTTTTGAAGGCAGGATGTATATTTGTCTGAATTACTGTTTTAGTGGCTATGATCTCTTGTGAAAAGATTTATTAAATCCTAGTGTTAACCACAGGAAATCTATAGTGCAGTCAGAATTTAGTACAGAATAAAACATGTGCTGATAATCCAGCATGTCCTCTAGTCAGGAGGAGTATATGTTATCTCTTATACTGTCTTATTGAAGTTAAACTGTGGTATTCTGAGTAAGAACAAAATGAATTATGGAATTTAGAACTGAATTTGATGACAAATTCAGGTTTGATTGACAAACAACAATTCCTTAATGGAATTTTGGAATTATATATTTAAATACAGAAAACCTAGGTACAAGAAATAAAGTTCTTGTGCTAACATAACATCCTCCCTCTGCACACTGTTTGTTTTTTTTAAAATATGCTATCTTTGCATTGCATTATTGTTGGCCATTACATTTTACCATTTAAATTTTACTATGTGTTGAAAGTTTATAAAGTTTCTATAAGTTATAGGTATTTAGACCTGAAGGTAATAAAGTTTTATGCTTCAATAACATTGTCAAATACCTTGCAGGCTGCCTTCAGAAAGTGACAACATTGAAACGATCTTTGCTTATCCTTGTTACTTCCTGCACTTTAAACAGTGTTTCATGCTGTCATTTAGAAATTATTCAGGATACTTGAATTTTGGCTTCAGATCATCTTTTCCCAAAGTCATGAACCTAGACTGCTTGGATAATTGAATTTTCTTTGTTAGGTCGGAACAGGAGGACGTAAGTCGTAAATCAGTCAAGTAATATAATTTATCAGGTGTCACAGCTACTTCTCTCTTATTTAGAGCTGTATTACTTAGCTACAGGCTAGACTAGGGAATTATTATAAAACTATGCACTTTATTAAAGCCTTACTTTAAGGCAAATTAATTGAACTTGGCTGGGAGTGTTGCAGTTTTCAAGCAGAATCAGGTCAATCAAAGTCTCATTACAGGCTTTTGCAAAGGCAGATTTTTTCTCTTGTGCTAGTCAGGGCAAGTGACTTTCATGTTAATATGTCTCCAAACAGAATTCGTTTCTTGTGGCTTCATAAAACTATTTCAATTCAACTAAAAAGTTTTAAAAATTTACTTAGAAATTATCAAATCAACTGTGTTTGGATAAGAATTATGTAACTTATTTGGGCAATTATTTTCTGTTATATGTGCATTATTGAACAAGTAAGTCATCAGCAATGAAGTGCTAATTTCTCTGTAATTTTACCCATATTGAAAAAAGCATAAACACTTGAAATGAGAGAAAAGTCAGATGTCAGTTCATGTCTTCTGTCTTCCTTGATCTTAAAAGTCCACAAAATCACTGTGATTGCTTCTACTGAAGTTTTTGCAATACTTGTTGTTACTCACAGAAATTTTCACTGTAAGGAAGAGCACAGGCCTGTTTAAAAGTGTACTGGGATTAAGTAGTTAAATCCCTTTTCTAGCCTCAGTGTGTGGCAGTTTATTACTGGAGTATGACTTCTGAACAACTGAAAATAAGACTGTCGGTAAGCTGCAAGCAGAATTCACACATTCTAGTTGTTCACAGTGCTCTAAGTCAGTCATAGAGAACAATTTTTGAGAACAATTTAGTTTAAAACATTTGAACTATGAACCTGTCATAAAGGTCAGATCTGGATTTGATTTACAGCTGTTCTGTCTGTCTTGGGAAAGCTATTCATTAGTTTGCTGATGAGTCTATGACTGATCATACTTTTTGCAAATTAGATAAGTGTTTCTGTAGATGGGCTTTAAATAAGGGGGACTAAGGTGTTGTTTGGCAACTAGACTTTTGCTTTAACCAAGCTGAGGGCATTGGTCCTTGCATCCTGTTTTAGCCACATATTTTTATCTTCAGGACAGTAACTGAGAAAAACAGAAGGCTTAATATTGATTTCTGTTGAGTGGCACAATCTGGTTTCTGTTCCTGGAGGTAGACGTGGAGCAATCTGAAAGCATCCCAAATTGCAAACAGAAGTAGCAGGCAAGAAAACCACAGTTTATTGAGAAAATTTGAAGTTTTCGGTTTTGTACCACTTGCACTGGAAGATTACAATGCTTTTCTATTTATACATTCTTCTATTGAATTTGATGAAAACTGTGATATGGATAGGACTTGGTTCTGTATAGCCACTTACTTTCTGAAAAAATTTTGCTTGGAGAACGTAATATTTTGGTTAATTTTGCATTGCTCCTATGCCCTCCATCAACTTTACCACCTCAGTTAATAAACAGGGCTTCTTGGCTGAAGGACTTGGGAGCCCAGAACTGGACCCAGCACTCCAGATGGGGTCTCTACCAGTGCTGGTAGAGGGGCAGGATCACCTTCCTTGACCTACTAGCAAGATTCTTCCCAATGTATCCCAAGTGCCTTCTTTTCCACATGGGCACATTGCTGGTTCACAGTCAGCTTACTGTTGTCTTCCAGGACCCCAAGATCCTTCTCTGAAGAGCTACTTTCTAGGCAGTTGGCCTCAAAATGGGGTTGCATGGGGTTGTTCCTCCCTAATTGAACGCCATGACGTTACTCTCTGCCTAGTCAAAGTGTATAAGACCCCAGGTCCTGAGCCACGAGCTCACCCAGGTGTTTTATTTTTAAAAACATATAAGGGTCCAAAATTTCACCCACTGAATATTTTGAGACCCTTTGGTTCTTTAATACCTTGAGGTAGAGTAAAGAGAGAACAATGCACGTATTTTTTCAGGTTTTACTAATTTTACTGATAATTTTAGAATATGGGAGAAAATAAGGATCTTAACAAAAGTTTAAGAGGGGTAACATACAGCCAAAACAAAGCATTCCACAAAGCACTGACTTAGCACATGCTAACACGTACAATCCAGCACAATCTAACCCACCAGTTTTAAGTTACCCTAAGTATTAAGAAAGCAGTAAAGAAAGAGATTAAGAGAAGAAAAAAGAGTAGCACACACTAACTCACACAATTTAGAAAGAAAATGAGATTAAGATAAGATCATAGCTACTGCCAGAGAGTCCTGTGGAAGTCCAGCTTTACATGGTGGAGGTAGTTCTCAGGAGAGAGAGCATGGAGGGCATGTTGCTGATTTTATGTGCTCTGGCCCCTGTGGCCACACCTCCCTCACTGACTGCTCTGTGGCTCTGGACCAGAGTGAGGGGTGGTGTAGCCTATCGGAGACTGGGTTAGGGGTTCCAAGATTCCTGGTGTGGAGGTGCTCCATTTTCTGCCCTTTTGACTGACAGCTGCTCCAGGGCTGCTCCATGAGGCTGCAGAGACTCACCATGTGGGCTCTCTGAGTCCTTCCCCATCACCCACGCACACTTGAGTTGGTTCTGACCCAATAATATAATCCAGTGCCTCACAAAGTACAACATGATCCTCAGGTTTATCAGACACACTTGCAGTTTTGTATCATCAGCAAACTTATGCGGTTCGTTAATGATGGTGTTAAACAGGATTGGACCCCGTACTGACCCCTGGCATGCATCACTAGTGACTTTTCTTTTAATGACTGCTCACAGTCTTCTGAGTCTAGTTGCTCAGCCAGTTTTCAATACATTGCACTCTCCACTTATCTAGCTCATACTTTGTGGACTTGTCTATCAGGAGGTTATGAGAGTCATCTTGAAAACCCTTACTCATCATCATCATGGCTGGGCTTCGCGAACGAAGATCTGGGAAGGTCTTTACCCACGTTTGTTACAAGCGCACTGGTGGCTAAAAAGACCAATATGCGATAGACACGTCCGGTTACAAAAGGCACAGCAGAAAGACTCCTTAGGTGGTATAATCTGCAAGACACGATTCTTTCTGTGTTGCCTTTTCTCCTCAAGAGTGATCCTGTGTGCTTTTTCAAAAGCATCAGCAACGTTATAGATGGTGTGTCTCCAGGCCTCCCGATTGGAGGCCAGAGTAGACCAGTTACGTTGATCAGTATGGCCAAGGCTGAGATGTTGTTTCAGGGAGTCCTTGTATCTTTTCTTCGGGGCTCCTCTCATGCGGCAGCCGGTGGCAAGTTCACTATAAAGCAAGATCTTAGGGAGGTGGTGGTCCTTCATCCTGGAGACGTGTCCTACCCAACGCAGCTGTGTTCTCAGCAACATGGCCTCAATACTTGTGACTGCAGCTTGTTCTAGAACAGATATATTGGTCACATAATCTGACCAGGGGATGTTTAGGATTGTACGGAGACAGCGTTGATGGAAGCGTTCTAGGAGATGCAGGTGGTGGCGGTAGATGACCAATGATTCGGATCCATATAAAAGAGTAGACAGCACAATGGCTCTGTAAACACTGATCTTTGTACTTTTCTTCAAGTGTTTATTTCACCACACTCTTCTGTGGAGTTTTCTGAAAGCACTCTATGCCTTTGCTAACCTATTGTCTATCTCTCCATCAATCTTGCTATCTGAGGAGATGAGGCTACCTAGGTAATTAAACTGCTGGACTGATTTGAGCTCTGATTGGCCAGTGGTGATATGGGGATGATGGAAGACTTCCTGAGGTGCCAGTTGATAGAGAACTTCTGTCTTCTTTAAGCTGACTTCCAGCCCGAAGAGCTCAGCAGCGTCTGCAAAGCAGAATGTTAAATGCTGCAGAGCTGCTTCTGTGTGGGCGACAAGGGTGGCATCATCAGCATAGAGTAGCTCCCGGACAAGATGGTTTAAGGTCTTGGTGTGGGCCTTCAGTCGCCTTAGGTTGAAAAGGCTTCCATCAGTACGGTATCGAATGTAGATACCGTCCTGACCATCGAGGTCTGCTGTGGCCCTTTGGAACATCATGCTGAAAAGGATTGTGAATAGGGTTGGTGCAAGAACGCAGCTTTGTTTCACACCATTGGTTATTAGAAAGGGCTCAGAAAGTGTATTGCCATATCTGACTTGGCCGTGCTGATCCTCATGGAGTGAGATGATCATTTTAAGGAACTTGAGGGGACAACCTAAGCATTCCAAAATCTGCCATAGACCTTTTCTGCTCACAGTATCAAAAGCTTGGTGAGGTCAACAAAGGTTACATAGAGACCTTTGTTCTGTTCCCTACACTTTTCTTGCAGTTGTCTGAGAACAAATATCATGTCTGTGGTGCTCCTGTTGGCTCTGAAACCACATTGGCTTTCAGGTAGAATTCCTTCTGCTACAGGAGGTATTAGTCTGTTCAAAAGTATTCTTGCCAGGATTTTGCCAGCAATAGAGAGCAGAGTAATACTACAGTAATTTGAGCAGTCTGATTTAACTCCTTTCTTCTTATACAAGATGATGATGACTGCACCACGAAGGTCTGATGGTAGCTCGCCTAGTTCCCAACAGCACACCACAAACTCATGAAATTTAGCATGGAGTGCAAGGCCCCCATGTTTCCAGACTTCCGGTGGAATTCCATCAACCCCAGCTGCCCTGCCAGTTTTCACCTGCTGTATGGCCTTAAGCGTTTCTCCCAAAGTGGGGGCAATATCCAGCTCGTGCTTCACCAGTTGCTGGTGAATGGACTGAATAGCTGAGTCTTGGACTACACAACTAGTATTGAAAAGAGTCTGAAAGTGTTCAGACCATCGATTCAGAATGGAGGTTTTATCTGTCAGAAGCGTTTGACCATCAGCGCTGAGTAGAGGGCTTTGGACCTAATATGTAGGCCCGTATGCTGTTTTCAGGGCCTCATAGAATCATCTGTGATCACCTGTATCTGCGCATAATTGAGTTTTTTCAGCTAGACTGATCCACCACTTGTTCTGGATGTCACAAAGTTTCTGTTGGAACTTGCTGCATGTAAGGCGAAAGGCTGTTTTTCTTACGTGACAGGATGGCAGTGCAAGGTGTGCTTGGTGAGCGGTTCTCTTCTTCCTCAACAATTCGTGGATCTCTCGGTTGTTTTCATCAAACCAGTCATTGTTCTTCTTGAGGGAGAACCTTAGGGATTCTACAGAGGACTGCAGGATGCTGGTTTTTATATGGTGCCAGAGTATTTCAGAGGGAACATCTATAGAATTTATGGAATGGTTTTCGAGCCTAGTTTGAAGATTTGCCTGGAATCTGTCTCTCACTGAGGCTGATTGGAGATTGTTAACTTAGAGTCTCCTCCTTAGGATACTGCCCCTTTTAGGCTTGAACTTAAGGTTGAAGTTAAGTTTACAGTGCACAAGTCAATGGTCTGTTTGGCATTCTGCACTAGGCATCACGCAGGTATGGTGGACATCGCGGACATCTCTCCGTCGCACCAAGGCATAATCGATGAGGTGCCAATGCTTAGATCTGGGATGCAGCCAGGTTGTCTACAAACTATTTTTCTGCTGAAAGATAGTATTAGTGATGGTGAGCTGTTGCTCTGCGCAGAATTCTAGCAGAAGTCGACCATTATCATTGCAACTTCCAACACCATGCTTGCCTAATACTCCTTTCCAGGCTTCAAAGTTCTTTCCTACTCTGGCATTGAAACCACCAAGAATAATGATCTTATCATCTGCAGGCACCTTTTGGGTAAGGCGGCGCAGGTCGGTGTAGAATTTATCTTGTTCGGCAGGGTCAGCTTGGAAAGTTAGGGCACATATGCTAAAGAGGACAATGTGTTGCTTGTTGTGGAGTGGAAGGCGTAGGGAGATAATGTGGTAAGAGTGACCTGTCGGCAGATTTTCGAGTTTAGGAACAATAGAGTTTTTAATCATGAAGCCAACTCCTGAGAGATGCGTAACCGGCACCATGTTCTCTAAGGCTGCCTTCCTTGTGGAGACGAACTTCACTGAGAGCAACTATGTCGATGTTGAGACGTGATAGTTCGTGAGCGATTAGGGCAGAGCAATTCTCAGGACATCCACTATCTGCAGAATCAAGCATGGTTCTGATGTTCCAACATGCTAGAGTCAATTTGGGTACACCTTTGGAGGCAGGTGCATGCCTTTGTCTTTTGATCTTTGTGTGACCATATTAAGTAGAAGGTGCCTGTTGGCCGCGGTTAACCAACCGGGTGACAAGGGAGATGAGCTTTTTTTAGGCTACCTTTTCTAGGCCCCTCTCTGAGTGGAGCAAGCAGTGCTGTCCTTGAAAAGGCTGCTTGGTCGTTCAGGGTGCTGCCCAAAGAGACTGTCATCTCCGGTCAGTCTCTGACGACCAATATCCTGAACCGCCTGCATGCAGGGTTGGGTCTGCAGCTTCCAACGCACCTTTCACCTGCCGTTTCGACTCTTGCCCATCACTACAGGGCTCTGCAAATGTGGGTAAGGCCTTTGAGCCTGCACAATGGATTTTTTAGGTGAGATGCAGTATGCGCAGAACTGGACCAACCCTTTAATCCTAAGGTTCATCTGCCAGGGCCGAGCAAGCTTGGATGCTGACAGCGAGATCCTTAGGACATAGGTTTGTTTAGAGTGTCCTTCTCTTAGATGGATGGCCTTACAGGGCTAAGCGAGCTCCATCTGCCCAGGTTTGGGGTTAGAGTTGTCCTTCTCCTAGGATGACTGCCAGAAGGCTAGCGGGCTCATCCTGTCCATGGACATGGTTTTATCTACCCCTTCAGTTTGGACCTGTCTGGCATGGGAGACCCTACTGAAGGCATGTACCATCGCCAGCATAGCTCGCAATCGAAAACCCTTACTACAGTTGAGATAAGTAACATCCACTGTTCTCCCTTGTCCATGAACTTAGTCACTTCATTGTTGAAAGCTATAATGTTGACCAAGGAACATATAGAACAGTATTTCCAGAACGTAAACTGATCTTGGTATTTTACATGCCACTAATGGCATAATGTTAATTTTTTACTGTGTAGTTTCTGTCTGAAGGGAAAATTCTGAAAGCTCCTCTATGAATGCTGAATGAATTACTGTAAAACTGTGAAAAGTCTGCTCCTTATAATAAAATTTTTAAGGTTTTGGAAAGAAGAAAACACAGGGGAACACTTGCTGCAGACCAAACTCCACAGCAAAAAGATTCTTTAGAATCCTTTTCTGTTTCAGAGCTAAAGTACCTTAGAGTTTTCCCTTAGAAGATTCCCCTTCCCAGTTTACAATTTAAATAGGAAGAAATCAAATACCATAATGTCATATAAGGTCACAATTTTCCTTAGAACTTAAAAAGCTACACATGTCCTGCAAAAATATCTTGAGAATATCCTAGAATTGTTATGAAGTGATGCACCCTGCAGTGATTTATGAAGAAAATGACTGGAGGGCTGGCCTGATTAATACTTGTTCCATTGTTTGCATTGCTTTTAATTTAATAACTAAAAAAAGCCCTTAATTTGAAATTCTGGTATAAAAAATAGTATTATTTTGGTCTCACAGCTCACTGCATACAAATTAAGCATTTCCATGACCAAAGTGATAAAAAACTGCATAAAAAAGGGTCTTACAGAGTAAGAAATTAGACCTGTATTCGTAATTCATATACTGGTTCTCTGTCTTGCTCCCCTTTTTATTTTTGTATATATGTCATGCTTTTTAAAATGCTGCTTTTAATATCTGTGTAATAGAATCTGGCTCAGCAGGAGAGAAATAGTTACCCTCTATAATTCCTGAAAGGTTTTATCCATTTTTAGTAATTTTTATATTGCCGTTCTGATGTTTTCTTATTAATTTCAACAGTTTCCTATTACAAGTATTTCTATGTCAGCGCATCATCATTCCAATACTGCCAGTTATCAAGTGTTGAATAAAAATATGCAAACCCTCACTTACTTTGGGATTGTTGTGGGTGTACTTCTCAGAGAAGAACTTAAGCAGTGATACTAATGCCATAACCACATGTAAAAATAGGGTGCAGTTGTTTCAGTACTGTACACTGCAAATGAGAGGCTCCTCCATCCTGGTTATGCTGAATGCTGGTCCTGTTCTGTCCAGGACAGACTCTTCACAGTATTTTTTTTTCTATTTTCATCTCATCATTAGGTACATCTTCTGTTTCTTTGTCTCCATTTGGTACTCCCACAGTGCCTATGCCCGTGCGTAGGGCACAAAACAATTTCTTAAGAACAGACATTTTTGCTGCAGTTAGAGCTGCCAACAGTCCCCTGCATTTCTCCACTGATGATGATACCATTCATCTCTACTTATATCAGCAATACCAAAGCTCTAGCATAGAGAGGCTGACACATCCTCTGTTGTTTTAAGTACCGGTCACAGGACCTTCTCTCATCACAATTACTTAAATAAGTGCTTGTAATAAAAGCAGCAGTTACTGGTCCATCAATCATAGAGTGATGCTAGCACTGGGAAAGGTGAACTGCTTTGGCAACAGTAGGAAATCCCAGTAGTGTTGCTGGAGTTGCTTAGTAGTGATGCTTAGCAGTAATGCTACACCTCAAGAGTGGTTTCACAGTTGTAATGAGTACAATTGAAGGAGTCTTTTTGCATGCAGGACTAAGCCCAAAAGTGACAAAGATACTGCAAATGAACAACAGATTATTAGAAGCTGACCCAGGGCTATATCCAGGCATACTGGTTGTATGCTGTGAACAAGATCTGTGTGTTCCCTTTCACTGATAAATAGCGGACTTCATCCATTGCTGTGTAATCTAATGCCTTTTCTCTCTACTAAACTCACTTAGAAAATATGTTTTCCACTGGCTAGGTGGTTATTTTAACTATTCTGTGTTGTGTGTGTGTATGTGCATGTCTCCAAAAGGCCTATTTTCATAGCTTATATGTGGCTTAGAACACTTCAACTCAGTGAAAATTAACTGATTTTTAAAGTGACAAAACACAGCTCATCACAAAAGGGCAGTTTTGCTAGACTTTCTGGAATTTTTAGTGGACGTATCTAGGATAAGTACAGTCCATTGCTGCCTAGGATACCTTCTTTCTCTAAAACAGAGGCAGTAATATCTATGTAATATATCTGGAGATTTTCTGACGATAATTCCTGTGCAAGAGAAAGGTAATTTTTATCATTCTTAGGTGGAATGAATCAGCTAGTTCAGTCAACACAGACATAAAGTTTTAACTGAAGTGTTAGATCCAACTCTTTTCTCCAGTTCTGTGCAAGTGATTATGAAATTTCTATTACGGAAGAGTTTCTCGAGATGAAACTGGGGTTTGGATTGTGAGACTAAAGGTCAAGACCTTCCTGTTCATATTACTTACTATTAGAAGCCTAGGAGTAAATTTGAAGAAGAAAAGGTTGTTTTGGGGTGAGATACTGTTTTAATTCAGTATTGCTTTTTCAATCCTTATTTTATTAGGATTGCCAGGGGATTTCTTGCGTTCTGGACGATACTCTGCTCATACCATCAATGGTGCCTGGTCACCCTGGTCTCCATGGTCTCAGTGCAGTCGTGACTGCAGTAGAGGTATACGGAATCGCAAACGGGTCTGCAGCAATCCTGAACCCAAGTATGGGGGACTTCCTTGCCTTGGCCCATCTCTAGAGTACCAGGAATGCAACATTTTGCCTTGTCCAGGTAAGATTCAAATGAAATTAGAGAAGGGAAAATAAAATAGTCCAACTTCAAGGCTATATATTGCAGTAATTGTTTTGCTTTTTTCTTTTTTAGTTGGTGGGTTTCGGTTTTTGAGTCAATTACAGCTCAAATTTACCTCTGTAATATATGTGGATTTAGGTAATATTCCCATGTGATGTCATCAGTTTATCTTCAACAGTAGTAACAGCTATGTCTTTTTTCACTTGTGATACTGATTGTAAAAATATAATTTTAGTATATAAACTTATCAGAAAAAAAAGACATAAGAAATCTGGCAAGACATGAGAAATCTGGCCTAGCTTTTATTTGAACTCAAAATATCATTTTCATCATAGTGGTTGCTGGCACTAAATCTGTGCTAGCTCTTGAATTTAGAGCCTCCAGCAAATAAGACTTGGGACTGATCACCAAATTAAATGGTAATTCAAGTAGGCCATAAAGATTGTTCTTGGAACCTTGAGTTTCTCCTTCATTGAAAGCTTTTTTAGGATTCTATGAAAGGAATTACAAGTAGAATATGTGTTTACAAGAAACTGCTTTGGATTATAAATCATTGTTGCTTCTCAGACATTTGGCGAAAAAAAAGATCTTTGTTTCAGTCACCTCTCACGCTTCATAAAACAGAAATCCAAACTGAAAGGCTTTTGAGCTTTGCAGAGGCTTTCTGGAAAAAGGAAGGGGAAGGATATAGGAAAACACATGAAGAAAAGAAGGTGCAATTGGATTAGGAGGAAAGAATTCAAGGTAAGAAAGAATAGTGAGGAAGAAGGAAAAATGACTGAGATAGTTCTTTACAGTAGCAACAAATAAATTTAGAAATAAGCCTTCATACATCTTTAATTTTATTAATGATGTATAAGAGTACCGCATATTTTATTATCGGAGAACTGGAACTTTTGTAATTTATTCAAGTTTGGATCTGAGGAATTACTATGGCAATATACCTATTACATGTGTATCACTATCATAAAACATGTGTGTATTAATGTGTGTGTATGTGTCTGTATATATATATTTTGTCCAATGTTATTGCAGTGCTTTCCCTAAGCTTTTTAAGCCCTTTAACAGTCACTGCCCATTCTCTGCATTATAATCTAAGCAGTAGGCAGATCTGTACAGAAGGACACCGTTCCCTTTCAGGAGTACACAGTTTCTTGAAAAACGTGCTTCCATCTTGCATTAAACCTAAGCAATGTGTTTTGGCACATAGCCTGCAAACCCAGTAGCTCTGTGATCGTTCTGGCTGTTCACTGAAAGTGAACCTCTGCAGTTTTACTGCTAACAGGAACAATAGGATTGTTTGGCAAATTGAATGCCCTGAGGTATTTAAGCCTCCATCTCTCCTGCAGGTGTGGCAGATCCAAGGGGGATTTCTGCTGGGCATCCCTGCTTCAGTCTGGGGGAACTGAGCCCACTGAGCCATTGAAGTTCTGAAAGAGGCACATGGGCACGACAAGCCAGCACTTTCTGGTGAAATTTTCTTGCTGCATCCAAGGAGGAAAGTAACTTTAGTTGCTCCTTGTGTAGCTCCTCTGTTAGTGTATCTGAGGAGGTCCAGGGAAAAGACTATATGCTTCTTTCTGTATAAACAATTCTGTTTCATGTGACTGCACTGTTGATCTGTGAAAAAATTTGAGTGTTGGCAGTAATGCATTAGGTCAAATGTTTTAGAGGACCATTGTACTAACACGTGCAAGCCTCCTCAGGGATGTATACAGTAGGTAAAGGCAGTTAGAATGTAGCATCTTCTCCTCAGTTCCTTCTTCCCTTGCAAAGGGAATCCCTCCACAAGACACAGGCTTCAGCTTCCTTTGAAGCATGTGAGTGATGTAGTATTAGCTAACAGTATTATCACAAATTTTAAGATATCTGATTGTATGACCATACTGTAGTAACAGCAGTACATGCATTAAACGGGCCCAGATTTGTTTTTCATCCTTTGCTATTAATTTTCAAATTTAGTGCTGTCTTCAATTTTTGTTGGATTTTTTCAAAGTTAAAAGAAGTCAAAGGGTTTCCGAAGTGGTATTTTTATTGAGCTCTGCAGCTATTACACTGTTATATTTTTGAAGGAAATTGTTTTAACTGGTAAAACACAGTTATGCAGACATAATTTTGTTGTAGAGGCCCTAGTTGTTTATGGGTTAGCCAAAACCTCAGACTAAAATACATGAAGTTGTAAGGCAGAATTTGAAACTGTGCTTTAGGCAAAAATGATTTCCTCTTCTGTTGTTTCTGAATTTGAAAATATTTTTAAAGATCAGTAGACATAAAGTGTAGTGGGCCTTTCTGAAGCAAGTAGTGTCCTAATATATCTAATAACCTTTTTCAGAGACAAGTTTCATTTTTCTTTTTAGTGCAAAGCAAATTTGAATAAAGATGTACAGATTGAATTAAATATTTAGATGTATCATATCCTACAACAAGGAATCACAAAGTTCCTCAGCTACAGAACTACTGTTTGCCAATAATTAAGAAGAAATGGAGAGGGCTAAATCAGATCTCAGATAAATCTCAAGGGAAAACATTGCCAGCAGTAGATGTAATTAATTTTTTTTTTTTTAAGGCATGGGAGAGTAAAAAATTATTGCAGCATAGGGGTTATCCATAAATTAGACCTGATATAATTTTGTAGAAGGGAAATAAATTTTTATTAGAGAAGCATACCAATTAATTTGAATTCTCTTAATTTTTAATGAAAGTAGCAGAAAGTTTAATTGGTGGCTAAACATGAACATCTATTAGGTTGACATTCATATGACATCATCAAGAAAGGGCAGACATAAACCATACATGAGTGAAGAGCCTCTACTCCAGGCCCACATGTACAAACCTACCATATCCCACAGTAAGGACACAGGGGAGACCAGCCAGGAAGAGAAACCATAGCTGAATCAGTTTTCAGCCTTCTTGTTAATGAGAACAAGAAGGTTCTTGTCCTTTCAGTGCTAGGGACTGGATTTCATTTCCTGTGTGCTTATAATATTTAGGATAGCTCTATAAGTCATTCTTACTGTAGCTATCTGAGTGAGTTTCTAAAATGTCCCTGTTAGGCTTTGATCACACAGCCCTTGCTGGTGTTAATGAGAAAGGCTGGTATCAGGGCAGATCTCACTGAGGTATTGACTCCTCCCACAGACTAAGTTGTAGATAAACATAGAGTAAATATGTCAGGCCCTTCTTTCCAGTGTGAGCATCAGGGAAAAAAACAGGGAGTCTGCATAGTTCGTTCTTGTCCATGTAGATAAGTGTGGTGCATGCAGAAAGGTGAAGGAATGTGGGGAGATTTTGTTCTGACCTCGACCTTAAAGTATTTGCCACAGTATTGGAAATAAAATTGCAACAAAGAAGAATATGATGCTTCATAAGATTTGCCTGAGCTCCCTCAGGGTAAGAACAGCTTCACCTGCTCCATGCTGGCACAGAACCACTTAGTTACAGTACAGTCCAGTCATTTTACTTTTAGAAATATTCTAGTTAGTAGGAAGGGGTACAATAGCAGCCATAAGGAACCCTTCCTGCTCATGCAGGCTCAGGTTCTGCTTTGCTCCCTCTTCCACTTATTGCAGGCAGGATCAACCCCTCGTGATGTAAACTGCTGAGAAAGAGGAGTGATAGAGAATATGAGCGGTGTTTAAGTCATGCTGAAAGTCAATAGGACTTTAATCTTCTCAATCAATTAATCTGGGCTCAGTGTCATCCTGGAAGACACCAAGTGCTCTGAAGGACTAACACAATGAAAAAGTCCACGGAGCAATCAGTGTACAAGGCTGTCTTGTCTGGTTAAATGTCTTGCACCATCATTTTAAATATACTTATTAATATATTAATAGCCAGCAATTTATGATTGAATGTGCTGAAGGATCCCAGAACTTAAAAAAATTGCTAAATTCATCTAGAACCTGCCTTCGGTGGGTACTGTTAAATCTTTTTTTAGCCTGCAAGAGAGAAACAGTGAAGTTTTTTACACAGTTGTAAATGGTCCAAATCTTCGTTCGCGAAGCCTCGCCATATAAATGGTCCACTGAAGTGCAGATTGCTAGCAGACACTAGGCAGATTGCTTTTTGTTCATAGTATCTGAAGGCTGAATATATAATAGTAAATTGAACAGTGCCAGAAAATTGCCAGAAATTGTACCCAGGCCCTGGAAGATGATTTGTCTGTATTGTTCAAGTTTTAGAATGATCCCTCATACAATTTTGCCTTCAACTAACTACCACTCTCCCAAATAATCTGCAGAAATAGTTTGCAAGTCAGTACAGGGTAAAGGCATGGTCTCCGTACTCAGTTTCCATGTGGCTAAACTACTTTGACGTACAAGGGAATTTGAACTATTGTCTTGCACTAGCAAGTTATGCTTTGGCACTATGTCTCAGCTCCTTATTTATGCCTCAGAGATGTAAATAGCATTGAGCTGGCAAGAACTGAACAGCCTCAGTAACTATGGAAAGGATCTGTGAATGCTCACTGACATTTCTGGGTTTTTTGAATTACTAATATGAGATCAGTACTAAAACAAAGAAATCTATAATCACTCATATCAGGGTTTTGTTATCCTTGGGGGCTTGCAAGATATTTACATTACGAAGAGAAATCCATGATGAAGTGTTGTTTGAATTTTAAATTCTGCAAATCTACAAAAATTAAAAGACTTTACGAACTAAAAGAACATAAGAAATACTATCCTAGTTCACAGCATTACAAATCTCTTCAGTTATTTCTGTAGAAAAGGATAACTTTTTTTTATTTTTGTTTTATTTCTTGTTGTCTTCTCTTATATTCTTTCTCATAGGGACATAGGTACACTTGGCCAATGTCCCTTAATCAGGCATTTAAAGCACAGCTACATGAGCACCACTGAGTAGCATGAGCTACAGGAGTTTCCATTCCCTCTTCTTCAGAGCATAGTGTTAGATCAGAGGGAAAGGACAGTTACCATCTCTTAGATTTGAAATTCTGATATTTCATAACAGTATTTTGGGATTTTACCAATTTCAGATTTTTATTATAGTAGTTTTAGTTTGGTTTAGTTGTGACATTTTGGCTAAGGTCACTAAACTTGCTAATAGCAATAACAAGTTTCAGATATACAAAACTCCCTGAAAGACTATTTAAGTTATTTATGCATCCCTAAAGCCAGTTGTTGTTTATTGTTTCTTTTCTTCATTATTGGGGGTTTTCCTCCCATTTTTTTCCCTTTGAAGTTCAGATTTGCCACAAGGAAGCAAGAATGTATTTAAAAGAACAGACAGAATTTATCCTGCAATAACTTCCTAAATCAGGAGGAAAAACAAATATTCCAGTAAAGCTTGTCTCTGTGCCTGCTGCATTGGTATCTCTAGGCTGCTTCTGTAGCCAGTAAGAAGAGGAATGAACTGTCCCTTGAAACAACAATTGCTTTTCTAACTTAAGAGTCTCAGTTGCAACTTAAATCCAAGTGGATCCTTAGATTTTGTTCTTTCCTTAGAAGTATTTATTTGCCTTCTGTGTTTCTGCCTTGCACTATGTTGACTGCTTGTTTCATCCAGCATTGCTTTTATGAATAAAAGGTATCTGTAGCATCACAGAAACAAGACTTTGACTTTGTAAACTATGATGTAAAAATTGCTCTTTCCCCACACTGAACATGCAGCAATATCCCACAGGATTAGGAAAAAGCTGTAGAATAAGTGATGTGGAATTGGATGATCCCCAGGTATCTGGAAGTGAGCAGTGTTCTCTTGGGTCTGTAGGCTGCCCAATATGCATGTCCCCAGGTCTTACTTTTGCATTTCTGCAGGGGGAGAGGACTACTGCCTCTCTATTTTTACTCAATCATGCAAACAGAAAAGACTGACTTTTCAGCATTTTTTATTCTCTTTTGCCACACTTTTAAAAAGATTAGCATGAAAAGTTATAAACCTAAAGGCATACACGCGTGCACACACGTGCGCACACACTCACAAAAGCAAACCACAAACCAAAAAACAAATGGAGTTTATTTGGGGTTTTTTGGTTGTTTAAATTCAAAATGAGACCAGACACTATATGAAGGAGCCTGCAGTCCTCTCGCTGTTCTTAGGTGAGGCTAGTGTGTCTTCCCACACTTCCTTCCACTTCCTTGTAAAACCCAAAGTGCATAGCAGGGTAGCAAGTGTTATCAATTCTCTCTTGGAAATTCTCCAGTAGTCTGGATGTTTTGTCATGTCCCCTGGAGATCCCATTTCTGTACACTGTTTCTTCCTGGTACATCCTCTTTCCTATGGTGTGGATTTTTTTCATTATAGTGAAGAAATATTTATTAACCTAAACAACAGCCAGTAGGCAAAAAGTTGTTTGCTTTACTATAAAGCAAAGAGCACTGTTTGAGAGCACCCTGCTAGCTGAAGGAAGCCTTCTTCCTAAACGGATCAACCTCAGCTATTGTCAGAAAATGTAAAGACTCTTTAAATCTTTCATTGTGGAACTGCTTTAGCAACTTTCTTTTGTCCAACAGCTCTACAAAACTGTTATGTAAAGAACCTGTAGTGACTTTCCTTGCAGCTGTGTATTTTTCCTCCTATAAGAGGCAGAAATAACATTAAGGACTCCATGACAAAAGGAAAAAAAAAAAGAAAAAAAACCCCAACCCAGATGGTTCTGTGTTGCTAAGCAACTTAAAGAAAGATGAAAGAAACCACAGAGCTCTATTTAGGTCTTGTAAAAAACTCAAGCAGTAAATACCCACTGCTTTGATCTTATTTAACCGTGATGATGCCTTATCATACTCTGTTGCTGAAAAGCAAAAGTTCTGGGGACAAATAAAAAAGGTACTTATGATAGTCCTTGAAAGGCTAGAGATTTAGGAAGGCAGCCTGTCAATAAATAGTTGCTAAATACCCAGTTATAATTGCACCGTCCAGCTCAATTAGGATCAAATCTAACTTTGTCTAGTATATTTGTCCTTTCCCATCCTCCCCAGACCCACTTCTCCCTTTATATCTGAAGTTATGTAGTACAGCCATGATCACTGCAGCTGTGAAACATGATGACATGCCTGGGTGTCACATCGGTCTCTGTGTTCTTGGCCCCTTTTAGATCGATGGCATAATTTCAAATGCACGTGCATTTGTGTTTCTGGTCCATTGAAAAATAAGTAGAAAAGTGTTGGGGGTCACTGTCTCCATTACAGTGAACAATGCAGAGGTAATGTTTCCAGATGATTTATATTCTGTCTAGGCAACCTCAGGCAGAATCAATTCTGGTTTGTGGAACTCTATACGCTGCAGCAAGTATGCTTCTGATTAGTCATTTTGAGCTAGTCAGCAATCACTTTAAAGAAAAAATAAAAAAACTAAAAAGGGAGTATCTAGAAAGGTAAAGCCTTAAATGTCTCATGAAAGGAATAGCTTGGATAACAGCTTCTGCTTTTATTTGACATAATTTAAAAAGAAAGAAAAACAGAGGCAAGTTCTGAATAAAAGATACCATGTCTTGAAATTGTTATAAAATTGCACAGTATATTTCACCTGCACTGAAGACAAATAACCTATGGATTTCTTAGATATGAGCTTGCATAATACTATATTAACAGAGTTATCTCAAGCAAAAAGACATATTTGTTTTCCAGTGAAAAGTATGAATAAGAAAAATATGAATAAAAGAATAAGTCAAGTACTCTACCGAGATAAAGTATTTATTTATGATAGGTGGTATAAAACTCTCTCATACATCTGTATAGCTAGATTATTTGGTTGATAAATATATCCTGGAAAAAATGTAACAATCATTGAATTCCTTAATAAGGGAAATAATTTATTTCAATTGCATACTTGGAATATAGTACCAGATTCCACAAATCCTATCTGTCCAATCAGGCTTCAGAGTCTACATACATTACTTGCAAAAGTTTTTGCAACTACAGTTCTTACCAAGAAAGTGCCAGCTCCGTGCTTTCTTGATGTTTAGGATAATGTTGCAAATAAAAAATACAGGGAATAAAATGCTGTCTATTCAACAGCTTCACTTATAGGATTAGTAAGTAGCCTAAGACATGCATTAGTGAATTACCTGTTTGAATAGCAGTTGAGAACTTGAGGCTATGCTATATCTGAAATTACATTAAAAAATGCATGTGTAGGTTTTAATATCAAAATTCTCCTAGATCATTTTCTCCCTCTTGAAGCCTTTGCATAGAAATCATTCTACTTGACTCACAAAGTGCATTTGTGATATACAATGCTACAAAGCCAAAATGAGTAATTCTTAACTGTTCTAGATCTCCATTCAAGAGAGATTTTGAGTGCAGTACTACACAGATATTTTCATTGTAAGTTATTTTTTTTTAAAATTTGGAACCCTTTTTTTTTTTTGTTAGAGATAATCATGGAATAACACTTCAGTACCCCAGTAGAAATTACTCCTTGAAAAGTTGTTTCATTAATTGAGCAGAAAAGAGCCATTATGAAATGGTAGTGAATGTTTTGGAGACTTCAGTGACTATCAATTTTTTCAACAAACAACAAAATCCTACAAAGATTGTCTTAAATGAGAATGCTGTAGAAATTATGTACAGAGAAGGTGTACTTATTTAGTATTTCTAAAAGTGGGAAATAATAAGTTTCTGTTGTATGTGGTAAAATGCCCAATGCTGCTATGAGTGATGGGAGAAAAACAAGTGAAACTTCTGCTTGGCTTAGGACCCTATTAGAAAGGAAAATTTACAGCACATTGCCTTTATAGTACTTAGAGGCTCATCTATTGTGTCGGTTGAATTACACACTACTTATTTCAATCAGTTTCAGGTGTGGTAAAGAATTTTCTTACTTAAGAATTAAGAAAGTGAGGGACAAACTTTAAATAGGAGGTTGAAAAGAAATGAATTTTTTTGTAGGATATGAAAATTTTTAAAGTTTAGGTTTTTGTCTCTTAAAAAAAAAATTGAAGAGAAATCAACAAAACACTGAGATTCTTTGCAGCAGGAATGCTGTTCCTGGAAGGAGTACACCTGACTTTGCCATGTGGCTGCAGATAGGAAGCCTTTGACAGATGAGCTGCAATGTGGCCATGAAAACCAGAAACACGTCCTGGAGCAGTAGCTGTAAGAACAAAGGCTGCAAAGGAACCAGTCTAGGGCAGGCAATGAGGTCAACTTTCACTAAAATCTTTTCTAGTGGCCATGTGTCAAAAGCCACTGACAATGAATCTCTCATGAAATCCAGCCTACATGTCAGAAGAATCTTGTGAAAACTGAGTGGAGAATAGTTTGACATTCTTGAATTAGTAAATACAAAAGAGCAGGGTGGAAGGAGGTGGGGGGGGAATAATAACATTTATTCTTCAACAACTTGTGTTAGAAACTTAAGGTGGCAATTCCTTTTTGTCCATGTATGTAGCTTTTTTTTAAACTTCTGCCATTGTTCTGCTGCTGACATCTCTGCTAGAGCTGTGTTAAGATTGTAAGTATATATTAGCCCATAAAACTCTACAAGTGTGTTAGATCCTTTGAAATGGGTTGTAGGGTTAAGGCAATCCAACTGGGTTCAGAACAAAATCTGGATTCCTCCATCCTTCTGTTGCTATTACTGGGCGAAGTTTTTTTCTATCAATAAAAAACAACTCTGAGCTTATAATACTTCTGCTAAACAAGCTTGGTATTCTGTTTCCTCACAAGTGAGAAAAGACTTTTGGCCTTCAAGATATTATGGTACCCACTGACAGTGTCTTTTATGAATGAGTAATTTTGTTAGGCTTTCCAGCATACCAGGGGCTTTTAAAAAATGTAAATTAAATTGCATTGTGGTAAGATTAAATTTGTGGGCCTATGTTCAGTGGCACCTAAAAATGTCCAATAATTTCCGTAGGCCATGAATAAGATCCGCAGAATATGAGGAAGATGGGCTGGATTATGTCACATCTCACATCAGTTTGGGAAAATACAGTTTTTTGTGTCTTTTCAGTGGATGGAGGCTGGTCTTGTTGGTCATCTTGGTCAAAGTGCTCAGCAACTTGTGGAGGAGGGCATTACATGAGAACCCGTTCCTGTACAAACCCAGCACCAGCATATGGAGGAGATATCTGCCTTGGACTGCACACTGAAGAAGCACTCTGCAACACACAGCCCTGCCCAGGTATGGCAAATCAGCCAGTGCATCTTTGTTGTTCATGTGCCACTGAATAAGGCATTCACAGTTAAGCAACATAATGTCCTTGATCTGTTATTTAGAAGCAAATAATTTCTTTCCCTTATTAAGTGCACAATCAGCTCTTACATTCTAAAATGCTACAGTAAATCAAGTACTAGCAGGATATAGTATATAGGAAACCACAGCCTCCCTCTCTCTTTAAAAAATAAAATTTAAGTTACCAGGTCTGAATCTGGATTAACTAAAAATGTGTAATATTTGAAGTGGATCATGCAAACAGTTTGTGAGACTTAATATCACAAAGAAGTGCTTTTGTTATAGCACTAAACTTTCAGAGCAAGCAAATTGATGAGATTAATATTCAGCATGTGTTATCATGAGGTCCTTCAAGTAGATAATATTTGCCCTGTTTTCATAAAAAACACAAAACAAACTGTAGCATGCTTTGTAAAATACCTTCTTCAACTTCAGATGTTAAGGAACAAAGACTTCATCTTTTTAGATGACTGTGGAGTACTTAGTAGATGAAATGTCTCTAATTGTATGATATTATGCATCATGTCTTTTTCTGTCATTTTGACTCTGCCTTTTGACCCATATTAAAGGAAACTTATTTTTTCATGAAATTTAAGTGACAAATTGAGATTAAAACCACAGAAACTTTCATTTATTGCTGATTAGTGGATTACAGGCAGCAGCAAAAGGAAAGAAGCAGCTCTGATGCCGCACTGTATTACTTGCTTCACTTAGAGCTCCTAGACTTCATGGCAAAAGTTTTGTTCTCATATGATGAGGCAGTGCATATGAAGGCAAAAGCCCCATGAGTTTGAATTTATGGATCCTATTACTTATGATGAACTACAGTTTATGGTAATTCCGTTTTCTAGGCACTGCATGTCTTCCAGCAGAATAAAAGTAGCTACTTTCTCAAAATTAAAGCCGATGAAACATTCTGTATTGTGTTTGAAAAAAACCAACAAACATAGAAATCAGTTGATGATTTGATTTTCTGAGGCAAATAGTGTACATTTGTATGTAGAAATTACATAGCTGCCTTGAGATTCTTAAGGCATCTTTAAAATCTCAGAGCTAGTTCATTGTGCTAGTATTGTATCTATTTCTCGTGTTGTACATTTATTTTCTACTACCATTTTCCTATAAATGACAGTTTCCAAACATTTATAAATAATGTCTTCATCTTATTTTAACCTGTCCGTTACCCAAATTTTGGAGTGGATGCAGAATAGAGGAAGAGGTTGGTTTCATTTTGGTTCATGGATGTGGAAACCCTTACAAAACAATAAAATTTCAGAGGCTTAAAATGTATTTGTTACATCTGTAATATTTTATTTATATTTCAGTCTCACTGAAAATTTGCCATAGGTTTTTGAAATAGCACATCATCAGCTATGAGAATGGTCTTTGCCCCACGTTTACAATATAGATTTCAAAACTACTTTTTACTGCTCTTATTTCACATTGGTATAGGTCAAAAATAATTGCAGTATTAGGAGTTTGGAAAGGCTCCAGAATCTTTGCAGAGCTGTTTTCTTGTGATGAGGACCAGGTGAAGAGTGGTTCTTCCTTGTGCAGATCTGAAAGTACCACTGGTGACATTCACTGCTTGAGTGACATCTTTAATATAGAAAGAAAATAGTAATGACACTTTGAATCTAAGAACAATCAACCAACACAGAAATGCATAAGCAAAAATGGAAATTATTTGTAACATTTCTTAAGCTGTGAAAAGAGCAAAGATTTTTTGGCATTTGAAATAGTAGGGTTTTTTTCCCAAACAAAACTAGCAGAATACTAAATTTTCTGGAATCCCGATACTAAGGATTTCTTGAGGATATAGAAGTTTATTGACAAATCCAACTGAAAGTATTCAAATATGTACTTAAAAGAAAATAACAGACTTGTGCCTGCAAAATACATCAGTTTTTCTCATTTTTCATTTTAAAAGTGCCATTATTGAGTTTGTGGGTTTTATTTTATTTTATCCAAATGCAATTGCATTGATGTGAATGGAAGCACTGCAGTATTGATCAATAGTCATTTATAGGCTGCTTATCAGTAGGTGTAATCAGTTGCAATGGTGCCTGTAATGTACTGAATAAAACATTATCTTATACTTAAAGTATTTACTGCTGTAAGAGGGGAAAATACGTTCTGTCCTTGAACTGTTAACTCACACATGCGAACAATGGATAAAGCAGTTGAGCATTTAGAAATGATGGTATAGTTCTACATGAAAGAAATTTATAATCTTACATTGATTAACCTCATCTTTCTGAGGTACCTTCTTCACCAAGGGTTCTCTTAAGAACTGCTTGAGCTTAACCTGACTTCAAAGGCCAGACAAGACTCTCTAGGAAGAAGGTGTGACATGTCATGAGTAAACCTTTCCATGTTAGAGGTGAAAAGCAGTGTCGGGTTAAACACCTCTCCAACCCACCCTCTCTTTTACTTTCTCATGGCTTTTGCAAAGAACTGAGGAGAAAGTTGAGAGAAGCCTGCCTGAGGTGCAAAAGAACCTCAGATACTGTGAAGATAAAGGAATCAAAGGGATGAGTCGAGATAACTGAGTCAGTAGAAGTCAGAAGAAGCAAAAGCTATGGGTTCAGTGTCCCTGTGAGGGCAGAGATAGAGGCTCCACAAAGGGCAGGTACAACAATTTGAAATTGTACGTCTGTCAGTCTTGGGTATTTTACTTCTCTGTGGCTCTCTGAGCTCCCAACAGTGGCACTCCTCAAAGCACAGTTTTCTGCTTCACCATTGCAGGGATGACCATCCCTTTCATGCTTGCACTGATGTCCCCTCTCTCCTCTTCTGTGATTCTGTGTGCAAGATGAAGCTGATTGGTATGGCACCAGACCCACTGACTACCTGTGCTGTAGTGTCTGGGTGGCACTGTGGGACTCACTATGGGAGGGAGATACCCTGTGTTGCTTATTTGGAAAGGTCCCAATGCTCATAGTATCTTTTACAAGTCCCTTAAAGGGCAGGCTGAAACAGTAACCTTGCCCAGTTACCCATATGTGACCTATCATGATCTATGTGTACTCTGAAGTTTCTATTTTATCACGGGATGTAGTTCCTGCAGTGAAGAACCTGGAAGGCCAAAAGCACACTGGACAAGATGGGGCTGCAAAGTACACCAGCCAACAAGATGTATTTAGGATGCTCACAAGTATTTTGACACCTACTGCATATATCCCAATTATACCAGGACTGGGCAGGAGTCTTGGCTCTGGCTTAAGCATGCTCTCTGCCACCCATGAGAACTGGGCCAAGATTTGTATTGAGCATCATTCCTTTAAACTTGAATGAGCAGAGCTTTATTTGTTACATAATATTTATGGTAATGATCCATATACTTAGTTGAATTAGATCCAGCAGCTGAAGCTGCAGGTGATGACAGCACCTGTGGATATGCCACACTATGTAGGAAGGAAGAAGCCTGTCCATTTGCTTGACTCCCACCTCAGCTCTCCTACCCTCCTGAAGCAGTCATCTGCTTCTGTGCTCCTACTACAAACTCTGCAAATGAAGCACTCTCAGGACCTTTCCTAAGAAACAGATAAGCCAAAATAAAAAAAATGAGTATTCTTCCTACTCACAATAACAAGATCCTACAAGCTGATTGTATTCAGGTATTTTCCCTGTTCAAATGAGGCCTCATCCAGACACTTGCTAATTGTTCATAAATATCAATATCCAGGTTCTTACCTGAGCTGGTAAGTAAAGACTACAGTCTCAAATATTCCTGCTGGAATCTTTTAAATTTTACGTGACTACAGTTTTAACTTTTTCCCTGTGTGAATAAGGGGAAAGTAATGAGTAAATGTGAACCTTGTGTACTGGATTTATGCAATGTATTGAAAGGGGTCCAAAACAGTGTAAAACTTTCCCGACTTTCCACCTGATTGACAGAGTAAAAAAGCTTCATTATTTCACAAATTTTGATGTTGTTCAATCTAACTTGAATCAAAATTAGAAAATATATACTTTTTCATTTGAAACAAAATGAAATTTGTAAATTTGTAAATTTGCCTCATATAGACATAAAATCAATTAAAACTTTGAAGTAGAAACAAGCTTGGTTTGGGATAGTAGGGCTGTTTATTCCATGTCAAAACCATAAAACCTATCTCCATAGGAAAGCTGACAGAAGAAAGAAGGAAGTTTAACTGAACTCTGTCTTTACTATGTTTGCCTAATTCAGAAGACTCCTATGAAGGCAAGACTTGTGCTTGAATTGTAAGAATGCTGAGTGCAGTACACTCACAGCATCTCATGGGAATAAGATCAATTCACTTCATTTAAGGGAAGTATCTGAGATCAGAAAGGCATGAAATAAAATGTCTTAATCAAAACTACATAAGGAGAGGAAGAAATATAGAAAAGAAATAGAAGCTGACAATAAACTGAATAGGGAAGAGAAGGTGAGAATACTTGATGAGCTTTATATACGGCCAAGAAATGGACCTGAAATAGCAGAAGATAAAAGAAAAATATTTTAAAAATCTTCAAAATACTACTATTTTTTGTAGTTAAATACACATCCTATTTCAGATCTGGAATACATACGCTTATAGCTCTCATTGCTACTTGTCAGGTACATAAACAAAGACAGTGTCCTTGTCCACCCTAATGACCTAGACTGGAATTAATTCCACAGCGATCACTCTTTCAGTCACCACTGCAGAATCCCTCCAACTTCTCACTTCCACACACGAAGGCTGTGGCAGAATTAAACATTTCAGAGACTTTTACCAAAGCTGAACTGCATTTGTTTTATTGGAATGAAGGTGCTGCCCTCTGATAGTTGGTGGTAGATGGGAGATGAGGCCTTCTGTCATAATTCAGAAATACAAGCTATTTTTCTCTAACTTGGTGTACTTGAAGCCTTTAATCACAGTGTCTGCATGTGTGTCCCTCTTTGCCTTTTGCAGACAGCTGGTCCGAGTGGTCCAAGTGGTCCGACTGTGACTCATCTGGCTTCCAGACCCGCACTCGTCAGTGCATCATTTTATTTCCTGTAGGTAGCCAGTGCACGGGCAACACCACAGAGAGCCGAACCTGTGCTTTGGACTCCAACTTTATACCAGGTGAGATCAGCCAGCTCCTTGAAGGATTAATGAAACTTCTCAAGGTTTCTGGAGTGAGACATAGCACTATTTCAGATTGCACTGCAGATTTTCCTTTTGTCAGCCAAAGCATGTTGGTCTACTATGCAGAGATGATGTTGTTAGATCTGGTGTCTACATGAAAATCTACCCTATGGCACCGAGTGCTGTAGAGCTGTCCCTGCTGTCACCACCTGGAACTTTGGTTAGTCACTGTTGCAGCATTCTGCAGGTCCTTCCCATCCTGCTTGGTAGCAGGGGATGACTGCAGACAGCAAGTAGAAATAGTTTGCTTTTTATTTTAATTTAAGTGTTTTTGAGACTCTAGGGAAACATTCCTCTAGGTTTTGTGGTTTGCCTATACAAAATGGCTGCTGCGATAGTTAATCTGGAAATCATTTCAGAGTCCCTTAAATTAATAATTGCTTAGAAACTCATTAACTTTGCTCCAGTCCTTATCTCCCCTATGACTGCTAAGTGCCTGATGGATAGTCACATTATGTATTATTCTACAGCATTTGTCAAAACTCATGACTATACTTTTGTTTTTAAATTACAGCAGTCACTTAAATCCACACAACAGTAGGGGTGGTCACAATGCACTGCTGTTCACAGTCATCTTTCTCCCTATGTACATTGAAAAAAGCTAGTGATCTTTTCACAGACAGAGAAATTTACATTTTAATGTATCATTTGAAATGTAGCTGTGTTTACTCAGTGCAGCAACCTTTTTTTTGTGTGTTACTATTTGGTATAGTACAATGTAAGAAAGACATCAACAAATTTAAACAGTGTGTTTATAGATAGTGCATAAGGCTTTAACTCCCAAATACTATTTTCCTCTAAAACTGATGTGAAAAATGTCAGTGTAAAAGCAAAAACTCCCACATTGTATTTTCCTCTTTTTTCTAAGGCTTTTGAAACTCTGTTAATACTCACATTCTGTGAATCTCCAGCTTAATCCAATATAAGCTCTACATCTTGTTTTGGAAAGTAGGTGTTTGCAGAATCTGAAATGAGCCACCTCTTCTCTTTCCCTTCTCCCTCTCTTGTCACTCCTCCTCAAATTGTCCCCTTGTGCTTGGCACTGGTGAGGCAATATGTTGGATCCTGTGTTCAGTTCTGGTCACCTCTCTACAAGAAAGACATTGAGGTGCAGGAGCGTGTTTGGAGAAGGGTAGCAAAGCTGTGAAAAGAGTCTGGAGCACAAGTACCATGAGAAGCGACTGAGGGAGCTAGGGTTGTTTAGCCTGGAGAAAAGGAGGCTCAGATGAGACCTTTGCACTCTCTACAACTACCTGAAAGGAGGTTGTAGTCAGGTGTGTGGGGGGAAATCTCTCCTCCCAAGTAGCAAGTGATGGGACAAGAAGAAATGGCCTCAAGATGCACCAGGGGAAGTTTAGATTGGATATTAGGAAAAATTTCAGCACAAAAGTGTTGTCAAGCACGGGAGCAGACTGCTCAGGAAAGTGGTGGAGTCACCATCCCTGGAGGTATTTGAAAATCATGTAGATGTGGCTCTTAGGGGCATGCTTTAGTGGTGGACTTGGCAGTGCTTATTAATGATTGGATTCAATGATCCTGAAGGTCGTTTCCAATCAAAATGGTTCTGTGACTGTGAATTAACAGTCTCAGTGAGACAAAGTATGCTTTCAACCTTTAACTCTCTGTAAGAGTGTGTTCTGTCAGGTTTGATGTTTTGTCATTTTGAAAATAGTTAGCATTGGTTTAACTTGTTACAAATGATAAAAAATTGTGATCCCTTTTACAGTAGCTGCATTGGGATCATCTTCTGGCAGTGGAGAGCCTACTCTTAATTCCTCATACAGACTCTAGTGCATCTCTGTGTGTATCATTCTTTCCCTTCTCTGGTCTGTTTGTTAGTTCTAGTAGAGACATCCTTGGATGGGAAAACCAGAGCTCCATACAGTGTTCATGGTGTGGACAGCACATAGATTTGTAAAGTACCATAATGCTGATACCCTGTTCTATTCAATATTGCTTTCTTGGCAGTACCTAGCATTTGACTTTCCTTTTTAACTCCTTCTGAACACTAAATTGTTATTATCTCCGAACAATTTGTCATAACCTGCAAGTCTCAGTCATGAGTACTAATGGTTAGCTCACAGTCCATCATTTTGTAGGTGAAGCTAGGATTTCTTTCCACTATATGTACCACTTTGCACTAATCTGCATTCTGTTTTATTTATTGTTTTATTACCTAGTTTTAGAAGGCCCTTCTACAGCTCTTGACAGCATTCCCTTGTCCATGCTACCATAACTTTGTATCATCAGCAAACTTCAAAATCACATTTGCCTCTGCTTTTCTAGGTCTTTGCTGGAAAGCCTAGGTCTCTGCAGAAGTGGTAACCTTCCTCCATTGTAAGAACTGGGCAAATAGTACTAGCCTGGTTTTGTATCTCTTTCCTCATTTCATTCTTACTTGGAAAGCCATTGTCAAAGTACTTAAAATTCTGCTTTTTTGAAATCCAGGTAGCCTGTGTCAGTTACCCCACTCATATGCGCACGATCCTAGACTGTTTTGTAAAATAGGACTTCCCTTCCCAGAAGCCAAGGTCTGCAAGTAAAGAGAAGAAAAACTTGATTTTATTGAGATTTTATTCAGTATTTTTTCAATATTTTTTCAAAGTCAAAATGGTAAGGATACAGGCTGGAATTACATTTTATTAGTTTACAACTGAGACCCATGAAATTGGCAGTCGTCTTTTCTGATGATGTGTAAATTCCCATTTTTCACATTAGTGCCAGACGTGACTTCTAGAAGTAATGAGCCCATTTGAACACAAGGTAATTAAACTGTAGTTAATTTTGCTATTCAGTAAATCAACTCTTTCTCCACATGCTTAAACTCCACAAAGAATGTTTTCATGTGCACTTCATCTTTTTAATTCCAGAGATGTTTTGAGGCAAGAATTAAAAAGAAGTTACTGCTTTTGCTTGGGAAACTAAGAAACCTGAAGATGTTATGGGACCTTTTTATTAATTCTACCCCACAGTCAAAGTATTTTTTTACTTTGGATTTGTAGTGAATGTAATAGAATGAATTTTTAAATCCTTACTGTGTTAATCAAACTAGTAGTTCTCTGTAATATTTTTTTTCTTCTTGGCCTAAGTGGTTTATTTATTTTTCTAGAAATATCTGTGGCACGATCCAGCAGTATAGAAGAGAAACGATGTGGCGGTAAGCTTTTCAGCTCAAGATGTGTATTAAATGCTGAATTATTGATTCTGTGTTTTTGCTTTTGTTTCACCTTTTCCACTCCCTTAGTCTTATTCTACCTTCTAAATGCTGCGTTCTCATTATTTACGCTTGCACTGAAAAAGTAGCTACTTATGCAGAAAACTGTAGTTACTACAGGATTTCTCATTAAATATCTATCTGTCATTGGTGACCTTTGAGACAAGAACATGCATTACTGGATGTTTGTGTTTTCTTGTTTTTCAGTATGGCAGTCACCATTGTCTCAAAAAAACCACATATAATAAACTAGTTATCAGTAGGTCAAAATCTGTAATGTTGCTCGACATTTTTCAGGACAATAATTTCACAAACCTCTTTGGGACTCCAAATAAACAGCAGAAAACCAGGCTGGTAGCCCATTTAATAGCTCAGACTCTGTCTGGGACTCATTTTTGTCTTCACTGACAAAGACAAAACTAAAAAGTAAATAAGAAGTTCCATTCCAGAGATTCATGATACTAACAAAACAAATCTTGAAAGGAAGAACTTTAAAAACCACCAAACAAAAAGAAGAAGAATAAAAAGGAAAATGACCTTTTTTTTTTTTTTGTGCTGAGCTATTACACTTAGTCTGTGTCGTCATGGTAATAGCTCTGACCAGGTCTACTATTCTTCCATGCACAGATAAGCTGCATTTTTAACCTAATAAAATACAATGAAAACACGGAGATTATGCAAGGGTACCTTTCTGTATTGTAACTTGTTATGGGAGCCAGGATAATGTAATCTGATTTTTTTACTAATTAGCAGTAGTTCTCTGAAAACGTTTTATCAAGTTTTGCAACACTGGGAAACTGTCATAAAAGTGTAGAAGGATATTTCAGTGGTAGTTTATATATTGAAGCAGTCATCTAGTTAGCTAAATATAGTTTGTGTTTCTAAGTACCCAGTAGGCATGTAAAGGTCCTACCTTAGGCATTTACAAAAAATGGGACTCATGTCCTGGCCTGTTTTTCTGTATTACAGTGAAAAAGGTCTAACAGATGTTTTTAAGACTAGCACCAGTATTTCAGTTTAAAATCTTTCATTTGTGCATTTAAGCAGCCACAAACAAATCTTCAGTAATCTTAAGATGAAATTTCTGACACGAGCCTCTCACTGATACTTCTTTCCTAATCAAAAAACACAGTTCCAGTTTGAAAGAACAATGGAAAGCAGTATAATTTGTTTATTTTGAGCTAATCCTACTCGTGCCACATCTGACCTGGTATCTATTCAGTAACATCGGGGAATGACTGTGCTTTAGATTCCCTTCTACGGTTTCATGCAGCAATGAGCTTCCTCTCAATTTTAATCCTTACGTAGGTGGAGAGGGTTTCCCATCATTTCATCCTGTAGTATCTTTGAATGGCAGAGCAGACAGGAGGGTGCTGGGCTCTGAGTTGTTGACTCTACACTCTCTGGCTGCTATGCTTAAAAGCATATTGAGCTTCAAGGAATCTGTCTCTCCCTACTACCCGTTTTCCCCTAACATGCTATCATTTCTTTCTCATTCTCCCCCTTACACGAAGAAAGGAGATATGGAAAACATTTTAGGGAAAAAAGGGATGTGATTCAAAGATATCAGGATTTTGTTATGGCCACAAGTCACCATGTATAAGAGAAAGAACTAAAAGGGCAGTAGAGGTGCTGATATTGTAGTTCACTGAAAAAAAAAAAAACCAAAACCTATGTATTTACATTATACACATAATTTATATATAACAAGGCTTTGTTACATAGTCTGAAAAAAAAAAATTGATGAACTATTCAAACCTACAAAATTCAATTCATTTATCTTTCACTTGGGTTCTGAAATTATTTAAGCATTTTTCAGAGATCTCAGTCTTAATACTTATGGAGATGTATGGGTATCTAAGATTCTTATAATGCTCCCTTCAGGGAAGTAAAATGAATTTACTACTGTAGGGATAAACCATTGCAATTGTTTCAGAGAAACACATGAAAATTTCCTTATCCTTATTTGAATCAAACACTTGTGTACTTTTCCCCCAGGTTTAAGCTTTTATTTCTACTTCCTTAAGATTAAGAATGTCTTCTTCTCTCTGCTCTGCAGAGTTCAACATGTTTCACATGATCGCAGTGGGATTAAGTAGCTCAATACTTGGTTGCCTTCTTACCCTGCTTGTTTACACTTATTGCCAACGGTATCAACAACAGTCCCATGATGCAACTGTCATCCACCCGGTGTCACCAGCTCCTCTCAATACCAGCATTACCAACCACATCAACAAACTGGACAAATATGATTCTGTAGAAGCCATCAAGGTGAGAAGTGGGTTGGGAGCTATTATATGCTCCTAGAAAACATTTCTGCTGTATCAAAAGAATTCTACTTGCTAGTTTTCTGCAGTGACATTTGGGCTCAAATTATGCTGATTGTTAATGACAAAAATAGATTTCATTTGAAATATTTTAATTGCAGATCCTTTTATTTGTCAATCCCCGTTATGCAGGAAGTTCAATTTTGCATGTGTATATAATTTATACAGCAACCTTTCCTGGAAAAAAGCAGACCACTCAAGTTTTTTTTTTGTGGGATTTTTTTTCCTAATTGTGTTCCCTAGTGGCTTGTTCAAGAAGTAAATAGAGCCATTAATGATCACCATGGCATATATTGAAGATAATCCTTTGGCTCTGATGATCCATTCTCAAGGGCACTGTCCATCTTCCTGCCCTATGTCTCCATACAGGAGATGTATCTGGTGAATATATTCTAGGTCAGACTCTCAACTAGTGTTTATACCCAAAATATTCTGTGAAACAGCAGTACAGATTTACTGAGAGTCCATAATAATATCCATATCATTTATCATTATTCCCAAACAGCAACTTCCTTGTTGTGACCTTTTAAAATAGCTCTGCTTTTCAGATCCACCGAATTAAGGAAGGATGTGCATTCTGAAAATACCTGGTTCAGTATCTTCAGACTACACAGTTTATTCATGCAGCTGCAAAGCTTTTTGCAAATGAGAATTTTTCTTGAATCCTACCTGGATAATCCAGTTTCTAATTTCTGCATTTTTCTTTCTAATTAAAGACATTTTAAACAAAATCATTAAAAACAGCAAGAAAACTCTGGAGTTTCTAGTCAGCAGTGGAATATGAACCTAATTTAAAGCTTTTTCAAATGCCGCTAATCATCTCTCTAGATAACTACAGAAACAAACAAACAAAAAAAAAAACCCACAACCCTTTGAAAATTCATAATTTAAAAACCCGTATTACTTTTTTAAAAAACAGAGTTTATGGTCTTAAAACCTTCAGTCATTTCTGCAACATATAACACTTGAGAATGAGAGAATTATTGCAGTAAAGAGAAAATAATTCTTTTTCAGTACAAAGATAATAAGTGAGTCATTCTAATAGGAAGAACAGTATATGTATTATTAAAAAAATTCATAGAATCATAAAATTAGTTTTGTAATGTTAGGGGAAAAGTGCCTGGCTTTATTAATTGCATAGATTTACTTTCTGTATGAATTTTATTACGTAAGAAGGTACTCCTTGCAAATGCAAGTTTTTGTAAATGTACAGGTAGTTCTCAATGCATTTTTGACTGGCTTACTATACACGGATATTAGCCACAAGAATTGCCTTGGTGAAAGAGTGCTTAGTGATCACTTTTCCTCTATCCTTTTCATTTTCTTTTTTCATTTTTTTTTTTTTCTCTTCCCAGGCATTTAACAAAAACAACCTGATTCTGGAGGAGAGAAACAAATACTTCAATCCACATCTTACTGCAAAGACTTATTCTAATACCTATTTTACAGATTTCAATAATTATGATGAGTACTAATGGGCTTGTGTATTTTCTGGCCTCCTGTAACTCCCCAGTCCCCAAGGCCTGTGCTACTTGACTGCTCATGTGATTGAGGCTTCAGAGGTGAAGTTCAGAGACATTTCAAGCACGATCCAAGCCATCAATGTCCCATTGCTGCCAAAAGCCCAAACCACCTGTTTGTGACACGATGTTTTCTTTGCAGAGCGCAAGATTGGCCGTCAGTGTTGGGGGCAGCTGTAGCCCCTCAGTGTCGCTGGACTCCTCATGAGGATTGTATTGCTTCACTCAGTTTCATAAATTTCCAGTCAGATTTCTCTAACAAGTGACTAAGTAATTCCTGAGTTTTAAAGAGAAATAATAATGTTACCCTTTAAACCCCTACCAGGAGTACAAATCTAATTTTCTTTTTAGGCATTGTCTTTTATTTTCTTGAGATTTAAAAAGGGAGCTTTGCTGTTAGCCCTCTGTGCAGTCTCCTGAAGCTCACATCGGTGGAAAGAGCTCACAGGTTGCTGGGAATGAGGATAAGAAAAACGTGATGGTTTAGTGATCCTCTGCAGCAGCTCTGGGCTCTGTGAGCTGGTCTTGGGCTGTAAATCACTCTGGCTGCAGTTCAGCTGTTCAGACTGTGGAGACTAAGGCTGTACCAAGGGATACAATCTTGTAATTAACCCAGACACCTCCAGGGTCAGTGGTTTCCAGTTGTGAGCCGAGCCCTGTCACATAAAGCCTTCACCTTGTTCAGTTTAATTTTTGGAAGGATGTGGAAGGGCATGTCCCACAGGGAGACTGATGGAGGAGGGCAGATGGGAGAGGCACACTGGAAGGTTTTTCTGTGTGTTGTTAGTAAAGCAGCCTTGCAGCAGCGTGCGGGTTTGCGCAAGTTGTGGCATTCCACAGGCTTCCTCTCCTTGGTGCGTGCATATGGGAACACACTTGTCTCTGCTGTAGCACTCACCATCAGGCTGATATCACAGAACGATATGGCTGCACCGCCTTTTGTGTGCTGTCTCTGACTCCTGGGAGTATGTAGGTATAATCATAGATCTGCTTTTTTTCTTTCCAGCTTTTACTTTATATGCACGTCTGACAAACAAGGCTGGCTCAGAAAGCATAGAAATATTTGCAAAGCATTGTCTCATCTTGTTGCCATGTCTGACCCACGTCAGTTAACCCCTAGAGGAACATTCTTATGGTGTTTTAAGTGATGATCTTGTTGTAAATATTTAAAATACTGTTTGAGTTTTAAGTTATCAGTTTTAATTCTTTTTATAGTGGCAGGTAAGGAAACACAAAGAAGTTTTATACCATTTTTCTTTGTTCCATCTGTCTTCACCCACATTCATGACATTATTTTTGTATCTGAAATTCCAGATGTATAACTAAAAAGAAAAGGGCAGGGATTTGGGTCAGATTTTTCAGACTGTGTAGTGATAAGGCAGCATTTGCTATTCTCATAAGCTTGTGAGAAGAAATTACAAGTGAATATTAAGGATTAAAGAACTGGACTTTCATTTTCTTGCTAAAATCAAAGATCATCATACTAGAATGCTAGGGAGGCATGCAAGGAGAAGTAGAATGGAAAGATTTCCATTCTGTGTTTAAAGCCCTTGCTAATTAGGTTATGTTATGATAGGCAAATAGAGAAAAACATGTACAGATTATAATGATTCACAACTATGTACAAAACCAGCAAAAAGTACCAAGAAACATTGATCATGTGAGACTGCATTTGAGCACCACTTTGGTGGTCCAGCCATCTACATAGCAAGGGTAAACACTGTATGTACTGATGGCAGTGAGCTACATTTTTGAATGGGGATATATCTGAATGTAGCAGTCTCTATTCTACAAAAAATTCAAAGCAAGTGGTCTTTAAAAAGCTGTGCAGTAAAATGAATGCACATTTACCATCTGTGAAAATAATTAAGATCAGCCACCTATTTTTTGCAGCTGAATAGTTCTCCCTGTTACTAGCTCAGTCAAATAAAAGCACCTCACCTTCACACCAGTTCATCTCCAGAAAGTATAATAGTGCTGGTTCTGTATAATTTGTGATTTTTTTACTGTACATTAGATTTGGTTTCCCAGGAAGAAATTAGCTGATTGCCCTGGGGAAGAGAAAATTTTCTCTGCAAGAGATAGAGGGGGAAAAGGCTCTCCAAATCATAACCAGTCTGGTATTTGAGTTGGTATATTCATGCCAAAAGATAAAATTTTATATTTAAATAAGATAAAATAAAATCTATATTTCTGCTACTGCCAAGAAAAAACAGCACATGTACATACACTCATATGTGAAACACTGTTCCTTTCTGCCCCTGTGTTAAGAGCACATTAGTCCAGCTTATGGATTTTATATTTAGATTTCTAGTTATGAGACCAATATCTTAAAAATAATTGAAATATGTACTTTTATTTTAACCTTTTTTAATTAAAATTACTGAAATTACCTTTTTTTTTCCTAACTCTTCAGTAGTTTGAGGCACGCCTATCTTTACAGTGATCTATTTTCCATTCTTTTCCTGGATAAATACATATGTTAGATACATGTTATATATGTGGTAATAATACCCTAGGTGAAGTCTGCATAATCATAGGTAGAAGTGCATTTAGCAGATGCTCAGTCTGCTCACACTTCCATCTCCCAAAGGAGTATTTCAGGTGTTCCGTGTCTTTGAGCAATTCCCATGTTATTGAAGCACCATGCCAACTTGTCCAGAAAGTGATTCTTTTAAGCTATTTTTCTGTCATTTAGCTTCCTAAATTTCATTGTTCTATATCCCAGGCAAAAATTTATTCAAAACTCTATCTGAAGCAGCAGGTGAGACATGGAAATACCAGAGCACTTCAATGAGAAAAACTTGACAACAGGATCTCCTTGCCAAGCTAGATTGTGAAACAACAGGTTTTCAAGCTGTTAGATATTTGTGTCTTAGGTAATTTTAGAGGACCCCAGATTCAATGCCTGTATCAGTATTTTCACCTTCTGAGTTCTATGAAGCTGCCCAGGTAGTTTAGTACAGCTTTTTCTTACTTTATTTAATATTTTTTTTTCTAAAATAGGCTACACACATTTTGGTGAAAAGCAGATATCACAGAATCATTTAGGTTGGAAGACATCTAAGATTAAGTCCAACCATTAACCTAGCACTGCCAAGTCCCCTACTAAATAATGTCCATTCCTCCATGAAAGCTCTTATTTTTATTTTTTTTTTGTCAAAAATTTAACAAGGGGGCATTTTCCTGCAAATCTTGTTTAAGCCAATGAAGCTCTCAAATTTGTGCAAGGGTAAAATTAGGTTAAGGAATTATTCTGTTTTGGAAAGGAAAAATCAACTCCCTTGCTCATCAAATGCCATGCTTAAATACCTGCTCTATTATGGATAAATAATTACATTACCTCTGAAAAATGCCAATAGATAATATTACTAAACCACTTTTGCACTGATTGCATAAATTTAAAATTGCTTCTCTATTTTGAATTCAAACATTTTTGCAGATACATCAAAATTGTCTAAGTAAAGCTGCTTCCATGTAGCCCTGCTACATGGAGGAAGCAGGATTGCCAGTCACATCCTGCACGGTATAAACTTTCATTGGCTAACTCAAAGTATACATTTTGTGCTTGTTTTTATGTCCGATACATAGCGTTTGTTCCTCAGTTGCTTAGAAAATGTACTCATGTCCTTGCAGATGTATCTTGGACTTTGATTTGAGTCTGATGATCTTTATGGTCTTTTAAAGTTACTTTACATAGAAGCTTTTCCAGTCATTTGCAGTCACCTGCTGTTGAAGCAGTGTGGTTTTGCTAAAATTAATCAAGAGATTTTTGACTAGTATTAGGATTTTCATGAGAGGGTGGAAGAAAGAATGGGGCTTAAATGGCTTTGATTTCCAGGCTATTAAGCAGTACTGATTAAAGTCTCATATGGGTGTAGGACACTGTGCATTTAGTTTGCTCAACCAGAGCTCCACAGCAACCTCTGGGAAAATGGCATGCCAATGTACAAATCAAGAGCTACTGAAGCACTTATATTAGTGAAGAAAGTTCTCAGAGCGTCAGACCATATGGCTGTTCAAACCAGAAAACCAGTGGTCTCAGATGCAAGTAAAATGTTAATACGATTAAATGCTTCAATATTTTTTCCTCATAATTATAGAATGAATATATTCACTTCTTTAAATGTGGGACCAGTTTTATTAAAATCAGCGCAACATGAGCACATTCCTAATGTTAATTGTATGCATAATGGCTTTGCTGTATGAGATCAATTCTGTAAACAGTTTGGTCTAAGCTTATATTGCTCTGCTTAAGGCATCTGGCCAATTTCTGATTGTAGCTGCCACCAGCAACCTCTTTGTCTCGCATGGGAAAGCATCCTTAGATGGGCAGAGTTACATCCCAGTGTGTCTCTCCACCAACACTGCAGTGAGCCTGGAGAGATATACTTCTAATTTGCAGTGTTGTTTGGATGCCTAAATTTAGGTTGGCAAAAGCTAGGCTCTTGAGTATAATTTTACTCATCACATAAGTAACCACACCGAGATCAGTGGTATGGATGTAACAAGTTACTTATTTTAATGTGTTTACAGAATTGAGCCCAAAATGTATTGCTTCTGCACAAATCCATGCACAGTACAAGATGACTTCAATAGTAAGAAAACAGATTCATTTAAAATTGTTCACAAGCGAATCTGCATCTTGATATCAGGGAATAATATGTGTTCATTGTGTGGGGTATTTGAATTCATTCCTTTCTTTGCTAAATAAATGAATGATAAAACAAGGTACTGCTTGACTTCATTTAAAAGCCATTCTTCCAAATAAAGAAGGGTTCTAGGATTTGTGGACATTTTCCCTTTCTTTTGGTCTCGTCTTCTCCACAAAAATGAATCTGTGTGTGGCTGAAATGGCCTTTAGCTAGACTGTTCTATGTCACTAAATGAATGCTTTGCATTGTGTTGCCATGCAACAACATTTTCTAACTGGGATGGTACAAAGACGGAAATGTGCAAACCTGGGAGGTTTGGCAAAGATTTCAATCCCAGCAGTAGCAAGGATAGGCAGAAGTGAAAACAAAAACACAGAAGAATGTGACTGAAGACTTGGCAAACTTGCCAGTAAACTCACAGGAACTTAGAAGCTTCTTGGGAACTGCTAAGGGTGAGGCTGTTGGGAATGTAACCTCCTGAATAATCAAGCCAACTAGTTGCTCAAGAAAAAGCAGTCTGATTGCAACAGGTATTTGTGCAAATCTGTGATTGTTGCTCAGAATTGGGGAAAAATTGAGTGGTGACACTGTCAGCATCAGGTTAACCAGAAGGGATGGAAATGCTCTCACAAGCAGTGAGTGCTGCAGTACAGGGGGCATTTTGGCAATACCTGTGTTGGCAGGAAGGATAAGGCAAGAGGAGTAGATCCGTAGAGCCAAACAGTTGCTGAACTCCTGGATTTTGGACTAGCTCCAGTCTAGTCCCACAGGCTGAACACACATGAACAGTTAGAGTGTGTACTCCCGTAGTTTACCTCATTCACTGAAGAAAAAAAAAAGCACCACACCAGATGACATGCTCTAAGACCGCCCCGTGGTGCAAGTTAAAGCTGAGAAGTGTACTGGAAACTGATAAACCTTTTGTTTCCAGTTGACTTTTTGGATCCAGATTGGACACTTTTTCACATTCTTGCCTTCCTCTTGCCTTTTCTGCTTGTGAGAAACTGATCACAGCTCTGCCTTGCTGAGTATATATCAATTTGACAGAGCGATTTTATGCCAGTAGTGAGATCTGCTAAAAATTTGTACTGTAAAAGTGACATCAAGGGCTGTGTGAAAACTGTTACAGTGATACTGAGTCTGTTTTATTGTAATTGGTCTTAAACTGAAAGTACTGTAGCAATTCCTCAACTGAAATGAACATCTGAGCAGAGATGGTAATTTTCAGAAAAAAATTCAATCAGTGTAACTTTCAGCATGCTCATAATTCAGTCCTAGAGGCTGAAAATGCAGAAAGAAGATGTTATTTGCACTTGTTTTTTGTTATTTTTTCTCCAGAGGATTTATCCACAAACCTCACCCAACAATAGCTTTGGATTTTAAAATATCATGAAAGGTAATTAACAATAAGCAAAGTATATGTTCCAGGATTCATAGCAAACCGTATTTGCTAATCACCAAGCCAATGGTTTTGAATGAATTCTCACTTTTGTTAGCTACAGCAGTAGACATTGACGAAGAGCAAAGGAAATAAAATTTCAAATAAATGGGACATTTAAGGTCCCAACTTTTAAATAAAGTTTGCCACAAACCCATACCACAGAGATGGGTAGAAGTATTTTCAAATCTCATGATTTGGACCCCAATATGGATTAGAGTAGTTCACTCCCTTGATTTCCTAGACCTGTTCATAACTTCCCAAGAACACTCCTTTTATATTTGGGGTTTTTTTTAATCTTTGTCAATTACTTATCCATGACCATAATAAGCCCACCTTTGCCTATGATTTCCCATGAAAACTGAGCTAGGATTTCTCCTGAGATACGGATTAGAGTCAAAGATGCTTTCTAGTAATAAAGATGTTTCTGTTAACATACTCTGTGCTGTAGAAAGGCACAGGCTGAAGAGGGCATTCTCTTCTTCCCATCATTGGCATTTATGTAGAAAATGAAAATAGAGGAAGGTTAGCTAGCCTGGTTTGCTGGGAGTGCTTTTGGGATATAAATGACTCACATAGATTACAGTAATTAACATACCATAATAACAACCGTCATGCTGGGAAAGACCAGATGTGTCTTTAAGCCTCTTTCCTGCCAGTAGCTGAGAGCATCTGTATTTGTGCTTCAAGTGTTCCTTATTTTGATATAATCCTTTTAAAGGGTAGCCTTTCCTTGCAATGGAATCAAATATTTCTTCATTTCTTATTTTTATTTTTTCTCATGGGAGTTACAACTGTTCAAGTCATAACGGGATTACTTCCTGCATAGCAATCCTCCTCTCCACAGTAATGGAAAAAACCCCTCTATATGTTACCCTGTGCTACAGCACTAAGTTTGTGCTGTTTTGCAACCCCTCTTTCAGTACAAGTTTTCCAGACACTTGCATGGTTGTCTCCATCTTCTCTGTTTTCAGTCAGAAGCTGATTTCTGGTTACAAATTTAAATCTGATACCTATGTACTCTCTGGTCATTTGTGACTGGATTTCTTCAGACTTCACCTGACAAGACCTCTCTGTATCTCTACAAAAGTTTAATTCCAGAAGCCTCAGGTGGGTAGTTAGGGACAGAAAACATTATTTTGACATTGAATGTTGTTAATTTTGTTGTTGTTGTTGATTAAGGTAAACCCTTTTCAGAGAAAAAACACAGTAGGTAAAGTGAGCACAACTATACATGTTACCAACTATTTATGCCAGGGTAATCTGTGATTTAGATCCCAAAATCTTGCACAGTCTCTATGTTGAAATTCATAGGAGAGCTTGATAAAATGAGAAAACAACAAAAACCTTAAATCTTCAATAAACACAAAGAAATTTCAAGAGTGGAAAGTTCATCCACCATAACTCTTCAGCACATGCACTTGTTCTAGAGTTCAGTATCTATTAAAAATGCAGTCCATTTTTAAATGTTCACAAACCTGAAATCTGAGATGAATAAGGGAACGAGCAAAAAGTGCCCTAATATTCAGAGAGGGTGCACTCATGTCATGTTGCAAGAGCTGTGTGATTACATCAGCCAGTTATCAACATGGAAAATTTACAGATAGTAATATTTAAACGTAGGAGCTGTTTTAGCCAACACCAGGAGCTTTCCTCAAAGCTTTCCTGGAAAAGCAGAAAGGCTTCTGCTGCTGAACAGGTTAGGATTTGATTTGTTTCATCTGCATATTTTCTGACACCAGTAGCAGGTGAGATTCATGACTGTTGTTTTTTTACATAACTCTCGTGTGTGTGATGCCTGGGGATGAAAAGTCCCTGCTCAAAAGACAAACTACTTTACAATTGCCTAGTGTTTTTTTTACCTGCTGTTTGTAGTCTGCTTGTGAAAAAATGCATATACTCTTTTCTATCTGGACTCACGTGGTCTCTCTCCCGTGCACATGTGCACACAAGCATATACATGTCCAGCATGATAAAGGGAAACTGGGACAAATATTGCTGAAATCACTGTCAGATCATAGTTTTAGCTTTTTGTGTCTGTAAAGATACTTTTTTCTTCCTGTTCCCTGTGATCATATTTCTTACTGATGCTTGAGAGCACACACACTGACTGAAATCTGGTACACAAACACAAAACAGAAAGGCAGATTTCTGTGTGGGAGTTCTTAGTGTGAGTTGCCTCAATATTTGAGCAGTAGTTGCTGACAGCTTTTGGTTTAAATAATACGTTATTATCTCTGAAGAAAAGCGTCTGGAGGGTTACTCAGCCAGTCCATACAAATTGAGTACAACATCCTCTTGGTTTTCTCATTAAAGAAAACAATACCAGCGTTGCAGGGACCACTTAGTGATCATTAACAGGGGTACAAGCATTGCTAGCAATCTTGTCTGCCATTTCTGCTCCAAAACTGCACTCTATGAAGTTTCAATGAGAGTCAAAATAGATGCTACCAAAACTAAAGCACCATGCACACAACTTTGCCTCTTAAAGCATGGCCTTTCACAGGCAGGTTCTTTTCCTAAGAACCACAAACGTCTGCTAGGCATAGAATCAAAGTTGAACTAGTGTTTCATGAGGAAAAAAAAACATGCTGACCAGCAGTAACAAGACACCTCTGGTATGGCTCTAGACCAGAAGTCTTTCAAGTTTATGTCTAATAAAATGGGCCTGATGTAGTGAACTCAGAGCTATCATTAAAAAGTGGGCAATTGCCAGCAGTGTGGCACCATGATTTTCCTCTAATAGCAGACTCAGTGTGTATCAGAAATGACAACTGCACTTGGAGATGCTGTTTATTAGAGCTCTGTGTCCAGATGGTAGGCTTCAGTCTGCTTTGTCTGCATGATAATAAACACCTGGTTTCCTCTCTACACCAAATAAAATTTCTGCAAGAACATTAGCCACTTTAAACAGTTAGTAATTTAAATTAACTTCAGAAATAGCCCTGTAACCAACCAATAATGACCTTTTCCTCACCAAAAACCTAGAGTACTAAAACATAAAGAGAAATACTATTTCACAGTCTGGCTTCTATCCACTAAAAGTAATAAAGTTAAAATATTCTTTTTCAGTATTTTTGTCATCCTATCTGCTTCAGCGAAATCAACAAACAAAACAGGCTATTGCAAAAAATTTTTATCTTTGTGAAAATATGTGAAATAGCATTTAATTTACCTAACTCTGTGCAAATGTTAAATTGTGAAAGCCTGTTTAAAGACAATAAAAGCAATTGCAAAATAGTTTCAATCCAAGAGGACTGAAGCAGAGTTTAAAACTCTGAAATGCACTATTGTTTATGCAGCAATTTCTTTTGCTGATGTTCCATCCTGGTGGTAAATAGGATTAGAAGACCTAGGGTAAGAATAAAAAATAAACAAATAAAAAAGTGGGGAATGTTTACGTAGCTCATAAGGAACCATGTCATGTAATTAGGCAGGGTTATTGTGGCTCTTTCTTGCCAGTGCTAGCAGGTGAGATGGGTAAGTCACCTTTTGACCCTTTACAGTTGGATGGCTTGAAATTATTTATAACTCTAAATCCCATCCAGATCATAAACTTGGTCCACAAATTCTTGTGAGGGATGATCTTTGTTCTAAAGAACCCCTAGGCAGCTGGCAAAGCAAGAAATACTTCCTTCACAGGAAGTAAAACTTCTAAAACTTCTCCTTCAGTTTTAGAACAAACACTGCAGTACTTTCTAGGTTATATTTATCTATATAGTGGGGATGCCCTTACAACACTTCAACTGTGTTAAGTAGCCTACCTTTTTCAGACTAGTTGACTGAGCCTTCCAGCTGCTCAGGGCCTCTGAGTAAGGTCTGACAGTTGGAATGAGCTGGTTCCTGAACTTCCTTTCTGTAACTTGTCTTTGCTGGGTGGTGCTAGTTGCCCACACTGAGGCACCAGCGGATGTACTCACCTTCTGGTTGGCCCAGTCACACCTGATCCTCCCTTTTGGCATGCAGCACTGTGGAGAACCTGGTAACACCATCAGAGTGGGGAACTTCTCTACCAGTTCTCTGAGCATCAGAATGCCAGATGAACAAGAAGAAATGGTACAAACCCTTTTTACTGATTGAGGACTGTGTCATGGCAAGATTAAGGAGCAGTTTTATCAAGGTGCAGGGCTGAATATCTCTTACTGAAGGGAGCATGAGCTTTAAGTTTTTTATAAATCTAGCCCCAGATAAATTCTCTGAGATGCAAAACTTATGTTGTGGCAAAAGGAAGCATCTAACCCTAACCTCTGACCTAGAGGTTTATTTAGAAAAGATGATCCTTTATCTCACAGTGACAGTTTTGATTTCAAAATGTCACAAGGCTCCACATCTTACTTATAACATCTCTTATAAAGGGGCGGAATCTCATTTTTGCCTGCATGGTCCGTCATCAGAGAAAGATCTGACACAGATCCAAGCAAACTCTGAAGTCTGGCTAGAAGCATGTCACATTTTAAAGTGTTCTCTAATTTTTTGTCAAACTATAGCTCATCAACAGTTTTGGCAAAACCCATCGATTTTTCAAGCATTTTTTCTGTAATGTAGTGCAGAAATCTGCTTTGGCATTATGCACCTCAACAGCAGGAAATGTGAGAATACTTGAGCAAACATGAACAGTCCATCATCTCCCTCAAGCTTTTATAAATTACCTGCAGAACTGGGATACTATAAATCTGCACATCATTAGGAAAATTCTCCTAACGTAAGCTGAACTATATCTGTGATCCTTGAGAAAGGAATAACCATTAACCTGTATGAACTTGGACATGCTGTTTAGTGCCCTGTTATTCCCTTCTCACATTCCATGTGCTATCGCTTAGCAATTTCACTGCAAAGATAAAACAATACCACTGGAATGAAACACTAACACTGTCTAATTGATAAGTCAGTAGCAAAGAATTCTCTGGATGGAGAGAGTGTTTTTAATAGGTTTACACAGAAACCTATTTTCACCCCTATGCTGTTTAGTCCTTTTTGTGTTGGTCAGGATGAAAAAAAATAATAGCAAAGTTGAAGACAAAAAATTATAGAATTAATAACTAAAGACAAGGAAAAGCTACAAAACCAGCACACTGTGCAAAAAAGATAGGCCATGTTTTCATATAGCTTAAAGCAAGTTCCAAAGTATGTTAGGAATAAAGCCACTAGGTCACAATCACAGACTAGGGGAGTCTCTTCTAAGAGACACAACTCAGGGCCATGATGGATAGACTGTTCACCACAAATATAGGTGGAAGTATTACAGGATCTAGAGTTTCCATCCAACCATGTTAAATGTCTGCAAATTAAATCTAGGGACATTTTGATAGACTATGTTGTATAATTTTAGCATGTTTATATGACTATTACTTACAATGTATAACTTGCATATTTAGAACAGCAAAGGTAATTTATAATTAGACTACCTTCTGAAGGGATTTGCTTTTTCCCAATACGTGTCAAGCTTTGAGATATTATTGAAAGTTCTTGGGTTTTGTTTTTTTCTCTAATTCAGGTGCAACACATTCAAGGCAGTCCTACACAGTCTTTTTTTATAAATTCATCAAAGAAAGAGAGTTCATGTCAGGCATTTCTTGTACTTCTGATGAGATAGCTTATATTAAGAGCTCTCACTTTCCTGCCACATCTTGTCCTTGGAAAGTATGACCAGTTGCCATTCTCTTTGTCACATCCAGTGACCACTTGTTGTCAGTGGAGTGGCTGTGTGTCCCACAGAAGGGGATAATCAGTATCAAATAAGAGAATGGGGCATAAGGGGGAAATGAATATGTTTTGTCAATAGGGTTGCTGAGGGATTTGGTAGAGCAGAAGCATCTAAAAATAGTTAGACTTGCCTTCTTGATGTTTTATCTATGCTGTCCCTTGCAACTACCCTGTTCTGAGCTGAGTGGATGTATCATTTTTTCCACAAAGAATATTGTAAACTTGGAGCTCTTTATAAACTCTGCTTGTGTTCCTCTTGAGCCTTCTTTTCTTTTCTTTCTTTTCTTTTCTTTTCTTTTCTTTTCTTTTCTTTTCTTTTCTTTTCTTTTCTTTTCT